>NC_080178.1:19919200-20004376 GCF_950295315.1 Erinaceus europaeus
CATGCAGCTCATAATTTAAACACAGAAAGTGAGAAAGGCTGTGGAGAGATAAAGAGTAACTATCAGGATGTTTATTCCATACCCTCTGGATTCAGAAGTTGGCACTTGAAAGTGGCTTGACTTAAACCGGAGGGCAAGCCATGGAACTATCTAAGAAGGAACATTCTTGGCATAGGAAATATCAGGCATGATTACTAGGATTTGGAACTTGCATGGTAGATAAAAAGCCAGTTTGGTTGACTACAGTGAGTGAAAGAATAAGAGGTAAGAAATGACATCAGGGGAATAGTAGAGTTAGGAGGTTTGATGGATAGGATCTTGGGAACCAGAATAAAAGGCTGTATTTTACTGTGAGTTATGCAAGATGACGTCTCTTGTGGGGCAGGGGGTGGATCAGATGAGTGATGTGGTCTCATTTCTGGTTTATCCTAATTACCTTTGACTGCTGTATAGAAAAGACATATTAAGGAGAACAAGAAGGAAAGCAGTAAAACCACAGAGGGCATAAATGCTTCATCATCAGGAATGTTAATGGCATAGATTGCGGCTACTTTCGGTGGAATTGAGGAGGCATTTGACTATAGGATCTCTTTTGGGAGTTAAACAAAAACAAGTTGTAGACCCTTGTGAAGATAAGGATGGTTTTAAAGTCAGTTTGTCACATTACTTTCTCTGACCAATTGAGTTGTATAAGAAGTGCTCTGAGCAAATAAGCAGTCAATCAACAAAGAATCCCTGGCTCTTTCTTTTACTTTTCTCTCTGTCTATTGAAAATATATGTGAAGTGGGATCTGAAATTTTTTTTTTTGCCTCCAGGTTTATTGTTGGGGCTCTGTGCCTGCACCACAAATCCACTGCTCCTGGAGGCTATTTTTCCCCTTTTCTTGCCCTTGTTTTTTTTTTTTAATATTGTTGTGGTTATTATTGTTGTTATTGATGTCATTGTTGTTGGATAGGAAAAAGAGAAATGGAGAGAGAAGGGGAAGACAGAGAAGGGCAGAGAAAGATATACACCTGCAGACTTGCTTCACTGCTTGAGAAGCAACTCCCTTGCAGGTGGGGAGTCAGGGGTTGGAAATGGGATACTTACTTTGGTCCTTGTGTTTTGAGCCATGGCGCACTACCGTCCAACCCCCTGGGATTTGAATTTTTGAAGATGATCTGAATGTTAGGTTTTCTCAATCATCACAGGAGATGTCATACTGCAGACTAAAAATTTCATTTCCAAACAGGAAAGACACCAATGCATTTCATTCACTTAAATACCTATATATGCATTGATTATTAGGATATCCATTATTGAACATCTAGAGACGTTAAAATTATGAATAAACTGTAGCTGTTGCTGGTTTATGTGAATACTTCCCACTGATGATTTTTCAGGTATAAAACAGAACACTCTTAAGGGAAGTAGAAATTAAATATTGTTATAAATTATGTGCCATTTGTTATGATCCCACCCAGGGTTCTGACAAATAAAGAGAGGTATAAAACAGACTGTCAGACTTCAAGTTCTATTGCTGCCTCTACTGTTTTTTTTTCTATTTATTTTTCTCTTGAGTTCTTTAAAGAATACAATCCTTGGGAGTTGGGCAGTAGTGCAGCGGGTTAAGGCATGTGGCGCAAATCTCAAGGACCAGCATAAGTATCCCTGTTCAAGCCCTAAATCCCCACCTGCAGGGGAGTTGCTTCACAGGTGGTGAAGCAGGTCTGCAGGTGTCTATCTTTCTCTCCCCCTCTCTGTCTTCCCCCCCTCTCCATTTCTCTCTGTCCTATCCAACAACGACGACATCAACAACATCAATAATAATAACTATAACAACAATAAAGAAACAAAAACAAGGGCAACAACAGGGAAAATAAATAAATAAAATTAAAAAAATACAATCCTCGTTGAGTTATTTTGAGGTTCACTCATATCTTTTTAGAAGTTAGCATTTTAGGCAAAATGCTCTAATTTATTGTGGTATTGTACTTTATAATTTTTTTATTGATTTAATAATAATCGACAAAATTGTAGGATAAGAGGGATACAGTTCTATACAATTCCCACACAGAGTTCCAGATCCCATCCCCTCCATTGGAAGCTTTCTTATTCTTTATCTCTCTGGGAGGATGGACTCAGGAACATTATTGGGTGCGGAAGGTTGGAAGTGTGGCTTCTTTAATTGTCTCTCTACTGGACATGGATATTGGCAGGTCAATCCATAGACCAGCCTGTTTCTATCTTTCCCTAGCAGAGCAGGGCTTTGGAGAGGTTGGGTTTCAGAACACATTGGTGAAGTCATTTGACCAGAGAAGTGAGGTTGGTGTCATGGTAGCATCTGCAACTTGGTGGCTGCAAAGCATTAAAATATAAAACAGAACAATTTTTTTAATAATCAGGATCCTAAAAGTAAGAATAGAACAGATGAGATTTGGAGTCAACATTCTGGAAAAATAGGAAGTCTACTTTAGGTATATTCCAATTAGCCCATGACTTTACTGATTTTACAGCTAACATGCAGGTGGGTTGAAGGTATTGTTTGTGGAGATGGTGTTGGAGATAGGACTAGAAATCTGAATCAAGAGAGTAGCTCCCAAACATGGGAAAAGTATATAAATACTGTTAACTGTAAACTCCATCAATCTGATCAGGGACCTATATTCATATGCAGTGCAGGGGCCTGTGTAACTTCTACTTCCCTGTAGGTCTGAGTCCACATTCCATGGTCATAGCTAGGAACATTCTAGGCTGCTCTCATTTCAGGACCCATCTTCCTTCAGTGGCAGAGTAGCCTGATCCAGCCTCCATTCAGAGAGTGGGGCAGTCCCCACCACTGTTCCGCATTGAGGGCAAGGTCCTGTAGAGGCCCACAAGAGGGTTTATGGTGTTGTTCCTGATGGAGATGACCAGTGATGGCAGAGAGAGGGATCTATTAGAGGTCTAGGACCTTCATATCTATGTAGGAATCCCACGATTCCCTGACTAGGGTCCTGAATGATGGTGGTCTGGTAATGACCAAAATGGTCATCATTAAAGCATGCCAGTCTTGGGTGAGGGTAGATAGCATAATGATTATACAAAGAGACTTATCCTTGAGGTTCTATGGTCCCAGGTTCAAGCCCCAGCACCATCATAAGCTTGACCTGATCAGTGCTCTGGTAAAAAAAAAAAAAAAAAAATGCAGTCTCTTGCCCTTATCCAGCTTTTGGAGTCCTTACTTTGTCTGAAAGGGATTGAAGGAAGTGAAATAGGAAGTAAGTGAGGGTGGTGTCTAGGTCTAAGTAGAAACTATTTGAATAAGTACTTATGGTGTCTATTTTAGGTCTTTCTACTTGCTTGTTGTACTTATTGAGGCAATGCAAACAATATTCACTTTTACTTTAAGGAATGTAATTTCCCCTAATTTATGGCATATGTGCACATGTGCCCTATCTCTTGGGCTCTGGTCTATATCTAGACAGAACTTCTTGTTTATATTCTTTGAGATTGCCATATATTGATGTCCCTCTTTATTCTCTGGGATTAGCAATATTTAAGATAATGTAGTACGACAAATTGGCTCACTTGTATAATGTGCTGCTTTGCTATGACTTAGGCTTAAGCAACAGCAGTCACATTGAAGGAAAAGCTTCTTATTTTCTCTCTGCTTTTTTGTATCAATCTGAAAATGTCAACCCAGAGTGGCGAAGTCCTAGAGGTGAGGGAAAAAAAAATTAAAGAAAACACAATGGTTACTGGCTGCTAGCCTTCATCATTATCTAACCTCTTGGACAACATGGTTAATTTTGCCGTCTCTATGTTGGACACTTTCATCACTCTAACCTCCTGTTTTTTTTTTTTTTTTTTAACTTTCAGTACTCACCTGGGATTTTATAAAGCTACATATAAAAATACCACTGAACACTAAATAATTCCATAAGCTAGAATTCTTTTTTATTTTTTTAAATTTTATTTTATTATTAGAGAAATGGAGAGCGGAAGGGGAGATAGAGAGGGAGACAGAGAAACAATTGTAGCCCTACTTCACCACTCGTGAAGCTTTCCCCCAACAGGTGGGGACCAGGGGCTTGAACCTGGGTCCTTACACACTGTTATGTGTGAGCTTAACCAGTTGTGCCACCACCTGGCCCCAAGCTAGAATTCTTAAAGTGGAGAAATCCCTTATGCAGCATAGTTTCCATATTACAAAATGGAAGATTCTGGCCTATTGACTAGATAAAACATCCTTAACATTCTCAGTGAAAGCGAAAATTTTCACTTGCCTAATTAAAATCTGTTTTGATGTTAGTTTGCTAACAACAAGGATATAGTGAGAAGGAAACACAAAAGTTATGGCTATAACTATGGTTATTTAGGCACAACTCCACCTGAAACTCAATAGTCAAGCCAACCTAACAGAAGAGGAAACATCCTTACATGAAAGATGAGAGCCTACATTCAATCATTTGTACTATTTGGTTGACTTATTGACTGTGTGAGTACCCAGAGGTCCATATTAACATCATAAAATGTACACCATAGGAGGAAGGAGAGGAAGATGGCGGCCTGAGAAGTTGCTGACAGCGAGCGCTCTGACCGCATCGTCGGCAACGGTAGGATTTTCTGCCTTTAGCAGGCCAGTTAATAAGGGGTGACACCAAAGAGTGGGTACAATTTAATTTGGGTTAAGAATTAGAGTAAAAGTGACACGGACTAGCGGGGCTCCAGAATTCCCAGGGCGCCGGGCAAGGAGAGTGCGCCGGGCATTGTCCTCCGCCCGCCCAGGAAGGCGGCTCCTCCGCCAGTTGCAGAGCGCGGCGGGCAGAGGACCCGGAGAGAGCACTTTAGCTCGGGGGCTTCCTCTTGGGAGAATCCAGGGTCCACCACGACCCTGAGAGCAGATCCAAAGACTTCTTGAGTATAGCTCTCATTGGATCAAAGGATTTGGAGCTAGTTTTCATTTTTGAGAAATCCTTTAAAAAAGTCTGGAGGGGGGTGGTTTCCCGGAAGATGGCGGACGACGGAGAAGCGGCTAGCCTTTGAGCTCCGGACACATCTCGTGTAAACAATAGGATTTTCTGCCTTTAGCAGGCCAGCCAATAAGGGGCCACAGCAGTCATACCAAGGTGTCTATGACTTAATTTGGGTTAAGAATTAGAGTAGGGGAAAAAAATTCTTTTTTCTTCCTTTTAATTTTCAAGCATACATCCTTCCCGCCGCTCCCCCCGCCCCACCATAAACAGTGCCTGGGACCAGCTACTAGCAGGATACCCCATACCACCAAACAGGGTTTTTTTTTTTTTTTTTTAAACTCACTGATACACATTTGGGAAGTTCCTCGCACTGCTCTTTAATTACAACCCTTCTTCTTATATTCTCCCTTTTCTCTCTCTTATCTCTCTCTATCTCTTTTTTTATTTTTTATTATTACTATTTTTTTTTATTCTGTCATACACTTCTTTCTTCTTTGCCTTTCTGAATTTGTGAATTACTTTGGGGAAGAAATCTGACCCAGAGTGGACTTTCTATGTGTGTATCTCTGCTCTAGTTCCCTTTACACTCTTGTTACCCCTAGAATATACACTGGATAGTAGATTTGCATAACTGTATATTCTTGCTATCCTCTCTTTCTTTTCTCTTTCTTCACTGGGATTTGGTTACTATTTTTTCACGGACTGGTGAAATTTTTTGGCTAACTGGTAATGATTAAACTCCTTCAATACTTACTTCAGTTGCTACTGTTATTCCGGAGGTTGGTGAGTGCAATTGTCATAAAGGTATTTAGTACAGTGCTACTTGTGCTCACAACACAACAACTGAGGAACAACAGAGCATTAAAAAAAGAGAGAGAGAGAGAGAAACACATAAATAAAAAAAATATGGGTAGATTAAAAACAAATAAAACTGCTACCCCAATGAATGAAGACAAGAGCCCAGAAGAAACCATATATCAATCAGAAGTAACCATAGATAAGAAAAGTATGCAAGCAATAATAAACTTATTAATCACAGAAATGAAAACAACATTGGAGGAAAGGAATGGTAGTATTACGGAAACAAAAGTTGAGACACCCAAGGAAAATACTGATTATCTTGAGACAATTAGAGAACTGAAAGCTGAAATAGCTGTAATGAAGAAGCTGAGGCAAGGGAAAGCAGACTAACAGAAGCAGAAAACAGAATTAGTCAGACAGAGGATAAGTTAGAGAAAACTAAGAAAGAGGTGAAAGAGCTTAAAAAGAGATTGAGAGACACTGAAAACAACAACAGAGACATATGGGATGATCTCAAAAGAAGTAACATTCGTATAATTGGCCTGCCAGAGGAAGAAAGAGAGGAAGGGGAAGAAAACATTCTAGAGGAAATAATACAAGAAAATTTCCCAGACCTGAATAACAGAAAGGATATCAAGGTGCAAGAGGCCCAGAGAGTACCAAACAGAATCAACCCAGACCTGAAAACACCAAGACACATCATAGTCACAATGAGAAGAAGTAAGGATAAAGAAAGGATCCTAAAGGCTGCAAGAGAGAAACAAAAAGTCACATACAAGGGAAAACCCATAAGACTTTCTGCAGATTTCTCCACTCAAACTCTAAAAGCCAGAAGGGAGTGGCAAGATATCTATCGAGCCCTGAATGAAAAAGGGTTTCAACCAAGGATAATATATCCTGCTAGACTTTCATTCAAGCTAGATGGAGGGATCAAAACCTTCTTAGACAAACAACAGTTAAAGGAGGCAACTATCACCAAGCCGGCCCTGAAAGAGGTACTAAAAGACCTCTTATAAACAAGAACATCACTATAATACTTGTAATATATCAGAGTAAACAAATCGTTTTTTAGAACAATGGCACTGCAATACATTAAATCCATAATATCAATAAATGTCAATGGCTTAAACTCACTCATCAAAAGGCACAGGGTGGGGGGATGGATCAGAAAACATAACCCAACCATATGCTGCTTGCAAGAATCCCATCTGTCACAACAAGATAAACACAGACTTAAAGTGAAAGGATGGAAAACTATCATACAGGCTAACGGTCCACAAAAAAGGGCAGGAACAGCCATTCTCATCTCAGACACGATAGATTTTAAATTAAATAAAGTAATAAAAGATAGGCAAGGACATTACATAATGATTAGAGGATCAATCAGCCAAGAAGACTTAACAATTATTAACATCTATGCACCCAACGAGGGACCATCTAAATTCATTAAGCACCTACCGAAAGAATTTCAAAAATACATCAATAGTAATACAATAATAGTGGGAGACTTCAATACCCCACTCTCACACTTAGACAGATCAACAAAGCAGAGAACCAATAAAGATACAAGGGAATTGAATGAAGAGATTGACAGACTAGACCTCTTGGACATTTTCAGACTCCTCCACCCCAAAAAACTGGAATACACCTTCTTTTCAAATCCACATAACACATACTCAAGGATAGACCACATGTTAGGCCACAAAGACAGCATCAATAAATTCAAGAGCATTGAAATCATCCCAAGTATCTTCTCAGACCACAGTGGAGTAAAACTAACTTTTAACAACAAATGGAAAATTATTAAAAGACATAGAATTTGGAAACTAAACAACATGCTCCTTAAGAACCACTGGGTCAGAGACTCACTCAAACAGGAAATTGAAATGTTCCTGGAAACTAATAAAAATGAAGACACAACCTATCAAAATATTTGGGACACAGCGAAAGCAGTACTGAGAGGGAAACTTATAGCCATACAATCACATATTAAACACCAAGAAGAAGCCCAAATGAACGACCTTACTAGACACCTCAAGGACTTAGAGGAAGAGGAACAAAGGAACCCTAAAGCAACCAGAAGGACAGAAATCACTAAAGTTAGAGCAGAAATAAACAACATCGAAAATAAAAGAACCATACAAAAGATCAATGAAGCCAAATGTTGGTTCTTTGAAAGATTAAACAAAATTGACAAACCCCTAGCCAGACTCACCAAACAAAAAAGAGAGAAGACTCAAATTAATAGAATTGTAAACGATGCAGGAGATATCACAACTGACACCACAGAAATCCAGAGAATTCAGCGAAACTTCTATAAAGAACTATATGCCACCAAGCTAGAGAATCTGGAAGAAATGGAACAAGTCCTAGAAACCTATGCACTTCCAAAACTGAACCAAGAAGAACTACAAAATCTAAATGCACCAATCAGAGACAAAGAAATTGAAACCGTTATTAAGAATCTCCCCAACAACAAAAGTCCTGGACCAGATGGCTTCACAAATGAATTCTACAAAACTTTCAGGAAACAGTTAATACCCATACTTCTTAAGCTATTCCATAAGATTGAAGAAACAGGAATACTCCCTTCCACCTTTTATGAAGCCAACATCACCCTGATACCAAAAGCTGATAGGGACAGAACAAAAAAGGAAAACTACAGACCAATATCTCTGATGAACATAGATGCCAAAATATTAAACAAGATCTTGGCCAACCGGATACAGCAACACATCAAAAAGATTGTTCATCATGACCAGGTGGGATTCATCCCAGGAATGCAAGGCTGGTTCAACATCCGTAAATCAATCAATGTCATTCATCACATCAATAAAAGCAAAGCCAAAAACCACATGATTATCTCAATAGATGCAGAGAAAGCCTTTCACAAAATCCAACACCCATTCATGCTCAAAACTCTACAGAAAATGGGAATAGATGGGAAATTCCTCAAGATAGTGGCGTCTATATATAGCAAACCTACAGCCAACAGCATACTCAATGGAGAGAAGCTGAAAGCATTCCCCCTCAGATCGGGGACTAGACAGGGCTGTCCACTGTCACCGTTACTCTTCAACATAGTATTGGAAGTTCTTGCCATAGCAATCAGGCAAGAGAAAGAAATCAAAGGGATACAGATTGGAAGGGAAGAAGTCAAGCTCTCACTATTTGCAGATGATATGATAGTATACACAGAAAGACCTAAAGAATCCAGTAGAAAATTACTGGAAGTTGTTAGGCAATATACCAAGGTATCAGCCTACAAAATCAATGTACAAAAATCAGTGGCATTTCTTTATGCAAACACTAAATCTGAAGAAGAAGACATCCAGAAATCACTCCATTTACTGTTTCAGCAAAATCAATCAAATACCTAGGAATAAAGTTGACCAAAGAAGTGAAAGACTTGTATACTGAAAACTATGAGTCGCTACTCAAGGAGATAGAAACTGATACCAAGAAATGGAAAGATATCCCATGCTCATGGATTGGAAGAATAAATATCATCAAAATGAATATTCTCCCCAGAGCCATATACAAATTTAATGCAATACCCATCAAAGTTCCACCAGGCTTCTTTAAGAGAATAGAACAAACGCTACAATCATTTATCTGGAACCTGAAAACACCTAGAATTGCCAAAACCATCTTAAGGAAAAGAAACAGAAATGGAGGCATCACACTCCCAGACCTTAAACTATATTATAAAGCCATCATCATCAAAACAGCATGGTACTGGAACAAAAATAGGCATACAGACCAGTGGAACAGAATTGAAAGCCCAGAAGTAAATCCCAACACCTATGGGCATCTTATCTTTGATAAGGGGGCCCAAAGTATTAAATGGAAAAAGGAGGCTCTCTTCAATAAATGGTGCTGGAAAAACTGGGTTGAAACATGCAGAAGAATGAAATTGAACCACTTTATCTCACCAGAAACAAAAATCAACTCCAAATGGATCAAAGACCTAGATGTCAGACCAGAAACAATCAAATACTTAGAGGAAAACATTGGTAAAACACTTTACCACATACACCTCAAGGACATCTTTGATGAATCAAACCCAATTGCAAGGAATACCAAAGCAGAAACAAACCAATGGGACTACATCAAATTGAAAAGCTTCTGCACATCCAAAGAAACTATTAAACAAACAGAGAGACCCCTCACAGAATGGGAGAAGATCTTCACATGCCAGACATCAGACAAGAAACTAATCACCAAAATATATAAAGAGCTCAGCAAACTTAGCCGCAAAAAAGCAAATGACCCCATCCAAAAATGGGCAGAGGAAATGAACAAAACATTCACTACAGAGGAGATCCAAAAGGCTAACAAACATATGAAAAACTGCTCTAGGTCACTGATTATCAGAGAAATGCAAATCAAGACAACACTAAGATACCACCTCACTCCTGTAAGAATGGCATACATCAAAAAGGACAGCAGCAACAAATGCTGGAGAGGATGTGGGGACAGTGGAACCCTTTTACATTGCTGGTGGGAATGTAAATTGGTACAGCCTCTGTGGAGAGCAGTCTGGAAAACTCTCAGAAGGCTAGACATGGACCTTCCATACGACCCAATAATTCCTCTCCTGGGGTTATACCCCAAGGACTCCATAACACCCAACCAAAAAGAGGTGTGTACTCCTATGTTCATAGCAGCACAATTCATAATAGCTAAAACCTGGAAGCAACCCAGGTGCCCAACAACAGATGAGTGGCTGAGAAAGCTGTGGTATATATACACAATGGAATACTATGCAGCTATCAAGAACAATGAACCCACCTTCTCTGACCCATCTTGGACAGAGCTAGAAGGAATTATGTTAAGTGAACTAAGTCAGAAAGATAAAGATGAGTATGGGATGATCCCACTCATCAACAGAAGCTGACTAAGAAGATCTGAAAGGGAAACTAAAACAGGACCTGATCAAATTGTAAGTAGGGCACCAAAGTAAAAACCCAGTGGTGAGGGGTAGGCATGTAGCTTCCTGGGCCAGTGGGGGGTGGGAGTGGGCGGGAGGGATGGGTCACAGTCCTTTGGTGGTGGGAATGGTGTTTATGTACACTCCTAGCAAAATGTAGACATATAAATCAGTAGCTAATTAATATGAGAGGGGGAAATCAATTGTATGTCTCAAAGTTTCTCAAAAGACAAACTGAATCTTTTTAATATATAGGCTATGTATTTGATATGCGGACTCTCTCAAAAGCCTAGACCAAGTAGATTAGAAGCTTCCAATAGCACAGCTATATACAAGATACTGGGTACTGTCCAGCAAACCATAACAAAGGGACTTTTCAAAGTTAACCCAATTAACAAATAATGTGATGATAATATTAACTATTGAGTGTCTTTTTGAACCCTAAGACAGCAGGAACCTCACATCTTCACTATAGAGCCCCTACTTCCCCCAGTCCTGGAACCCTTGGATAGGGCCCACTTTCCCGTATGCATCTCCCAATCCAAACCAAATAACATTGCATCTGCCGATCACAACCTAACCAAAGCAATGATTGCTACCTCAACATGCTTCACCTCAGAATGTATCCAGAGACTTCACGTGTGGAATGACAACCCTTCAGCTTCATTACTCGGGTGAGACCTTTCCTTTAATAGTACACTCTAATTTCATCTCAGGTAGTTCACTTTCTAACAAAGTCCCATAACCTAGATATACACCAGTTTCTGTGAGAGAGAGCTTATGTGCACAAGTATCCATAAACTACTGCAAAATATATACCTGAAAGCAGGACTACACTAGAGTTTGCAGTGAGTACCTCCCTAACACTTCCTCTCCATATTCCAAGCTTGGGATCCATGATTGCTCAACAAATTGTTTGGCTTCATATGTTAACTCTGTTTTCAATCACCAGGTTCCAGATGCCACCAGGATGCTGGCTAGGCTTCCCTGGATTGAAGACCCCACCAATGTGTCCTGGAGCTCAGCTTCCCCAGAGTCACACCCTACTAGGGAAAGAGAGAGGCAGACTGGGGGTATGGACCGACCAGTCAACGCCCATGTTCAGCGGGGAAGCAATTACAGAAGCCAGACCTTCTACCTTCTGCATCCCTCAACGACCCTGGGTCCATGCTCCCAGAGGGATAGAGAATGGGAAAGCTATCAGGGGAGGGGGTGGGTTATGGGGATTGGGTGTTGGGAATTGTGTGAAGTTGTACCCCTCCTACCTTATGCTTTTGTTCACTAATCCTTTCTTAAATAAAAAATTAAAAAAAAAATGTACACCATAAAGTGAGCAAGTACATTTGCATAGAGCTTCTTATGATCTTCTTTAGTAGTGTATAAGCTTCTAGATGTGTTAGACATTAAGCTATTGTTGTCACATGAGTACCGTTTCTTTCACTTCTTTCTATTTCTTTTGGTCATTGATGTGGTTTCACCACTCTAGGCTGGCATTCAAAAATCTCTTATTAATTTCATTTTCATGATAGAAAGATAAAGAAAGGCACAGAAAGAAAGACCAGAGCACTGCTCTATTCTGCTTTATGGCAGTTCTACAGATTGACCTGGGGACCTCAGAGCCCTAGGCATGAATCTCAGAGCCTCAAGCATAAAAGTCTTTTGCATAACCATTATGAGTCTTCCAGCCCAGATAGAAAGACAGAGAGGTCTGGGGTTACAAATTAATTGTTATGCAAAATAGTTTCCTGTTTCTAGCTGTGAGATTCATGCCTGAGGCTCTGAGGTCCCAGGTTTAATCACCAGCACCACCATGAGCCAGAGCTGAGCAGTGTTCTGGTTAAACAACAATAACTTAAAGAAGGAAAGAGAGAGAGAAAGAGAGAGGGAGGGAGGGAGGGAGAAAGAGAGAGAGAGAGAGAAGATTATCCTCAAACAAATAGAAATATAAAGTACACAAATTTGAAGGGATATGAGCATCCCATAATTCAAAGTTGCATTATTCACAACAATGAGTGAAGGAGAACTCAGTGCCCATCCATGGATAAAGAAGCTAGGGAATAAGAGCTTGGGTAGATAGCATAATGGTTATGCAAAGAGAATGTTATGCCTGAGGCTCCAAAATCCCAGGTTCAATCTCTTATTTATATCAAGTTAGAGAATGTATATGCAAGATTAGTCAGTTATAACTTTAAAATGAAATCAGTTAAATTGTATAAATATATGAAAAATAAGTTAATATTTTTTTAATAATTGCATCATCTTAGAAGATTTTATCTTCTACATCTATAAAAAATGTTAGATGAAATAAATTGTCAAGATGCCTTAGATGTCCAACCACTTTGATTTTGTCCAGTACTTTACAAACCTTTATGGAAAACCTAAGTAATAAACCAAAGTCAATTTATGCCTCTTTTACTGTTTTGTTTCTACCTAATAAAAGAGAAACTTCCAGTCTCTCTATTGTATTGGAATAGTTTGACAATTTAATTCAGCTACTGAAAGCTATATTACATAACATATTGGCAGATGGAAATACAAACATAATCAGTGACCATGACTGATACCTCCTTTACTAACAACACCTATGATATAGGTAGATGTGTCCCTGACATCAAAAAATTGGAAAGAGACTAGAATAATGGAATTTAAATGTTTACTATCAGCCCTCCCCTCTTCCAGCTCATAAAATGTGTCAATTTACAGGAGAAAAATTCAAGGCAACTTCAAAAGTTACATGCATCTCCCCACAGAAGAATGATAGCTGCTGTAATTAAATGTGGACAAGACTGATGGGCAAAGTAACCAACTTTCTGATGAAATATTTAAAGGGATGATCCCTTAATAGGGAGAATTGCTGATCTGAAGATGAGAACTCTATGGAGGAATAGCAGTATGTGCTCTGAGCTGAAGTGGGAAGGACTTCTGTTGTTCTCTCTAGCAGATTAATAGGAAAAAAAAATGTAATCTTTAGTGTAGAACAAAAATTTAACCCTTCTCCCTTTTTTCTCTCTTTAGGGCTTATTTGATCTGATCCTTTATTGTGATACTTGGAACAGAAATATTTAAAATGTGGCAATCCTTCATATACCTAATTATTCAGGATAATTTTGCATATGATTTCTGCTTTTAAAGACCTTTAAATCATTTTGAACATTAATTCTGAGAGTAACTATTGAGTTCACTTCATTACCCTTATATATCTCCTTGGTTTCTCTTGTTTTGTTTTTTTTAATTTTATTTATTATTACATAGAGACAGCCAGAAGCCAAGAGGAAGGGGGAGACAGGAGGGAGAGCGACAGAAAGACACCTGCAGCACTGCTTCACCACTTGTTCAGCTTTCTCCCTGCAGGTGGGGGCTGGGGGATTGAACTCTAGTCCTTCCACATTGTAGCATGTGCACTCAGCTAGGTGCACCACCATCCAGCCCCCCTCCTTAATTTCTCTTAGTTTTCTTTCTTTAAAAATCTTCTTTGGACTCTTCTTCACAATACACAAAATTATACTGTTGCTTTATACTTGGAGTCAATTCTAATGTTCCCCCTGGCATCAACTCTTGTTTGTACACTCTGGTCCCTATTTTTTCTATTCAAAAATGCTTTGTCACTTCTGCATTCATCTTTGAATCTGGAATTCCAATCATCATCACTTGCAGATCCCAGAGTACCAAAGTATCACTGTATTTATTAATATACGTGTGATGATGTATAGTGTCCGTAATGATAAGTAGAATTATCAGGTGATACCTTTTCACAAGATTGGCTCCTGGGAGTCGGGTGGTAGCTCAGCAGATTAAGTGCACATGGAGCAAAGTGCAAGGACCAGAGTAAGGATCCTGGTTCGAGCTCTGGGCTCCCCACCTGCAGGGGAGTCGTTTCACAAGCAGTGAAGCAGGTCTGCAGGTGCCTGTCTCTCCTCCTCTCTATCTTCCCCTCCTTTCTCCATTTCTCTCTGTGTTATCCAGCAATGATGACATCAATTACAACAACAATCATAACTACAACAATAAAACAAGGGCAACAAAAGGGAATAAATAATAAATATTAAAAAAAGACATGGCACCTACTGCATATGGCACAATATTTCTTCAACATAGAGTGCAAAACACACATTTTAGAAATTTCAGTTGCTAAGATTAGCCCAGGTGCTACAGCATGATGCTGATTTCCTTGTCCTCAAAGAATTAGTCAAAATAGTTATAAAGAGCTTAGGTATATACTCTAGATCAATAACAAATATCTAATTGATAGTGAGTTAGTCTAGCTTGACCCCCATGCCAGGAAGTATAATCTGCACAGGCCACTTCTCCACTACCCCAATGTGGACCTGTGTAGTGTAGCAATTTATTCTCTTATTTCTTTCAGATTCTAAGTCAGATATCATAGAGAGCTAACACTTTTTCTTTTCCCCACGGAGGTAATCACTTGGGATCAGTGCCTCCAGTATGAATCCACTGCTATAGGCAGCCATCTTTCTCTCTCTCTCTCTCCTTTATTTATTTCTCTCTCCCTTTCTCTCTCTCTCCTTTTCTCTCCTTCTTTCTTTCTCTCCTTCTTTCTAATTTTTATTTGATAGGACCTACAGAAGTTGAGAGAGGAGTGGGAGATAGAAAGAGGAGGAGAAAGATAGACACCTGCAGAACTGCTTTACCACTAGTGAAGTGGACTCCCTGCAGATCAGGAGTGGGGGCTCTGAACCTTGGTCCTTGCTCTTGGTAATGTGTGCCCTTAACCAGATGTGCCACCATGTGCCCAAGAAAGAGAGCTAACATTTGCTTGAGCCACGAAGTAGAGACTTTAGCAAATAAAAAGCCATATTGAAGTGCTGATACTAGAAAGAATGTATTGGATAGATATGAGCATAGCTCAGAGTGGACCACTTGAAACTGAGATTTTAGGGGTAGTCTAGTCATTGGCAACAATAGTAAAATGTGTGTATGAGTGAGCAGAGTATAGGAACATTGAAAGAGTAGAATCAAGGCATGAAAAACTTTGAAGTAATTACTCATTTGAATATTGAGACTTAAAAAAAAATCTCCAAGAATTATGACTACAATACAAATGGAAAGAATTATACTGAGATATATTTATGAAAGCCTTGTTATATTCTATATCTTGGTGAGTAAGTCAACAAAATAAATTTAAAAATCTCTCCTTATGGACTTGTCAGTCTTTACATATTACATTTACATATTATGGGAAAATATTTTCTAAAAAAAAAGGAGGGGGGAACTGGTAAAATATCTCACTTGGGAGGATACAGGTTTAAGTCCAGCCTCCAACAAACTAGGGGATACTTCAGTGCTGTCTAAATATCTTCCCTCTCTCTACTTCTGTTTCTAATTTTCTCTTTCTATTAGAAAAGTTTGACCCAGACCTGTGAAATCCTGGGGAAAATCTGTACTCAATAACTGTTCCTCCCCCAGTTTATTTATTTATTTTTTATGTGTGATTAATATTTGTCTAAAAAAGTATAAGATTAAGGGCTAGGTGGAAGCACACCTGGCTAATCACAGAGGTTATCAGGCACAAGGAGCAGAGTTTGAGGGGCACTTTAGGAGTGGTGAAGCAGGTCTGCTCCATATCTATCTACTCTCCCCATCTCAGTTTTTCTCTGTCCTGTCAAGTAAAATAAATTTATTTTAAAAAAGTAAAAGATTACATGGTAGAGTTCCACATGCACCAGCCACCAAAGTTATGTATCCACATCCTCCCAACAATAACCACCATAGTTCTCACAAAAACTTAGAGACAGCTTGTTTATACCATTTGTTTTTTTCAAGTTCACGGGTTTCAATTTGATAACTTCCACATAGGAGTGAAACTATCTGGTAGTTGTCTTTCACCTCTATTTATTTTACTAATATAATCACCTATAGTTCCAATGACTATATGAACTCTTGGGGATTTTCATCAATTTACTTTTTCACTTCTCTAATAATTTATTCTAGCTAATTAAAATTTATACATATATTTAAACTTAATTCATATAAATGTTTTATTACTGAACATCAAAACCCAAAGTAGATTTTAATCAAATATTTGATATGTTGTTTATCTATTTGATATGTTGTTTATATATATATATGTAAGCATATATATATAATATATATGCTTACATATATATATATATATATTTATCACATATACACAAATGTACTTACATGAGTGTGAATACTTATACTTTCAAATGCACAAACAGATATATTAATGCAATTATTTATATTCTTTTCAATAGATGGAGGTTGTCAAGGTTCTTATTTATTTATTGTCACCAAATATAACTAAAGCTTGATCAAGTTATATAAAGTCTGTCATTTGTCAAAGAAAGCTAGGTTTCTTACTCTGGGATCTGGATTATTAGTTTACGATGATGGATGTGGTCTCTCATACAGAAAACTACTGCTACTTATACATAAAAAAAAATTGGGGCAAATACTTAAAATTGCTATTATAGAAGCTTTTTTTTTTTTTAATTTTGCAAGTTGATCTTTGTAGCTTGTGCCCTTTAGGATAAAACTGATGGAACTGGAGGTAATTATACTTAGTGAAGTTTGTAAGGTGATAAAAGATAGCTCTTGGATGGTTTCATATGTGAAATGTAAAGATAAATGAAATATGAACTTACTAAATAAAAATAGCTAAGCTCTCTTTAATACTTTGTAAAATATATGGTGGTGATTGTTGGGAGTGGTATAAAGAAAAAGGGAAATAGAACTTTGCTGTTAAGTGCAGTGCAGAACTACTACCTCCAAATGTTATAATCATATAAACCATAGTTAAATCACTAATGAAAATGAAACATCAAAACAAAAAGAGTTAGCTAAACCCTATATGGTAATGGTTAACATCTTTAAAATTATACCACACATGATAGGTATTTTAATTTGGCCATTTTATGTGGTTCTCTCAGAAGTTCAACGAAGGAATTCGTGTTATTATTACCTTCATTTTAAAGGTGAGAAGACCAACAGAGCTTCAATATTTTCTTGTGCTGCCATATCTGGTAGAGAGTGAAAAATATGTTATCTTAGCTCAGCATAAACTACTCAATAAAGCAGTGTATTCAAGATAACTAAGAGCCAACTAGTCACTGAGATTAGCACTCCTTACAACCCACAATGAAGGTTGCACACACACACAGAGACACATTTTTGCAATATTCACAGCAATGAAATGACATTGACCAGGGGAAAAACAGAAGTGCCTCATCAGCATTCACAACTTTCCTAAATATAATATCAAAATAATAATTTTCTTGTCATACTTAATGACTGCCTGCTGCCAGTTGGAGTGATTGTAGTATATTTGCATGGTTTTAAGATTGCTTTGAAAACTATTCTCCCTCTCTCTGTTCATAAAAGCCCAACATAGTCCACAAATATCACTAATTCTAAAGACTCAACATGGATCCAAGCACTATTGAACCTCAGTATCAAGGAGAATAGGAGACTACACTTCCACCGCAATTGTAATTGCAGATACACACTGCTAGAAATCAGACATGCTCTCAGAAGACAAAGTTTTTGGAAAACTTGGTTACAAGTTGGGAAACTTCAGCTTACAGTATTTAACTTCTCCTGGGTTACATTTTATTTCAGAGAAAGAGAATGATGGGAGTGAGGGAGAGATACCACAGCATTGGAGCCTCCCCTAATGTTATAATACCTCGAATGTGATGCCAGACCTCACATCTGGACCACGTGCCTGCATGCGCCCACCCAGTTGGGCTACCTCTCTGCACCCTTTCTCCCATTGATATTGTTTACCTGGAAGCACCCGAAGTCACATTTGAATTGTTAACTATAACTTTATGTAAAACAGCAGTCATTTGCATTGGACATATTTTGTATACTTAGATTGAGTTCAGGATAGACATTCTCTTTCATTTTCTTTGGTACATGGGTATATCAATCCTTGAATTTAAGAATAAAACTTTTATGTGCTTGCTCACTTTCAGAGAACTTTTCTGATTCTCAAAGCAACCCAGTCAAAGTAAACCATAAACATCCCTTAAAGATTTATTTATTTATTTTATTTATTTATTTTCACCAGAACATTGATCAGCTCTGGCTTATAGTGATGTGCGGGGGTTAAACCTGGGACTTCGAAGCCTAAGGCATTAGAGTCTCTTTGCATAACCATTATGCTATCTACCCCTGTCCCACATTCGTATTGGCAGAGATGGAAGAAATTCTGACCGAGGTCTATACTATAATATATACTAAACTTATGCTGGTCTGGGGCTAGATGAGGGCATGAGAGCATATGACAAACAGGTATGTTCTATTTTCACTGCATCAATATCTGTTCAAAGTCTTGATCTTTGCTTCAATTTTGTGCAACCTAAAGTTTTTGTCACAGATACATATAAGAATGATGGAATGATACATTCAATTTTTAAAAATAGACAAATTTGAATAATTTCTTCTGTACAACATCAGAATGCCTTTATTTGTCTGATTCTATTCTGGATGTATTGATTTGAGCTCATAGAATAAACTTCTCATGATGATGAAAGCCATTCTGAAGAAATAACTCCAACTTGAGGCCACGTAGGAGCACATCTGGTTAAGTGCTCATTATCATGCATAATAACCAAGGTTTAGGGAGTCAGGAGGTAGTGCAGCAGGTTAAATTCCCCACCTGCAGGAGCGTGGCTTTACAGGTGGTGAAGCAGGTCTGCAGGTGTCTATCTTTCTCTCCCCCTCTCTATCTCCCCTCTGTTGGATCCATGTGTAAGCCTGATAGAGCTTAGGGAAAACCACCCCCATCCTTGGATGGAGGTCTGAGAAGATAACCTCTAAGTCTCTCTCAACCAAGGTGAGCATAAGGGGGGAAACTCAGACTTGGTTCTTTCCTTCTTGACTCTCAGTCCCACAGAAACTCCAACACTTCCCTCCATTAACTGCAGGCCACATGGCCACAGATTCACTTATTCAAAATCACCTTCTGATCACAGAAGAACACACCTTACCACACACTTAATTGTATACCTCAGACCCCAGACAAGAGAAATTCCAAACTATATGGCTTTTTGATATTCATCTTCTCTCTGTCTCACCCTACGGGTTTAACCCCTATGCTTCTCTCAAATACCTTTGGATAATTAAGTTGCTTGTGTCATGGAGAATAACTGTCTTGTATCTCATTAATTCCTGTCCCAGCCCCCTACCTTAGGGGCATGCTGACTGTTAAGAAACCTGTAATTTCTCACATATTTCAACAATAATTACCTCCATTGCTTTTCTATTTAACTCATGTCCACTTTGCTAATAAACGGACTCTATGGACTCTAGGATTCTGGGACTCTAGGACTCAGATTCTAAGCATGCTAAGAGTCCCCTGGTGTCTTTTACTTCGTGTCACCCCTGTCATGAGCGAGAAAGAACCAGCCCGTTACCTTTCCCCTGGAGACCACCCCGCCAGAGAGAGAGAGATACCCCGAAACCCCTCCTCTCTCCATTTCTCTCTGTCCTATCCAATGACAGCAACAATGACAACAATAATAATAACCACAACAATGATAAAACAAAAGGGAAAAAAATGGTCTCCAGTAGCAGTGGATTCCTGGTGCAGGCACAGAGCCCTGGCAATAACCCTGGAAACAAAAATGAAATAAACAAAACAAACAAACAACAAACCAAGGTTTAAGGTTTAAGTTCCCAGTGCCCACCTGCAGTGGGGGAAGTGTTGCAGGTCTCTGTCTCTCTCTCTTTCTCTCTCTCTTTTTCTCTCTCCCTCTCTTTCTTTCTCTCTCTCTCATCTCCCTCTCTTGATTTGTCTTTATCCAATAAATAAAAAAAATTTGAAAAAAATGAATCCTATTTTTAGGAAGAATTAGGTGATAGTATTCTCACTGTTAATGTATGACTTTACAATGTTCTTCCTCCAAGTTACTT
Organism: Erinaceus europaeus; assembly: GCF_950295315.1. Classification (NCBI taxonomy): domain Eukaryota; kingdom Metazoa; phylum Chordata; class Mammalia; order Eulipotyphla; family Erinaceidae; genus Erinaceus; species Erinaceus europaeus. The sequence goes on from NC_080178.1 coordinate 19,939,773, forward strand.
TGGCCCGCATCATCCTAGTTTTTCCATAAGTAAAACTGCATTTGAAGAAAAAGGAGAGTTACAGACAGAAAATGACAACATCTTAGGGAAATCTAGATGCCATAAAAAATGTGGTTCTGTGTTGACACAGAATTTTTGTTTCCAGTGAAATTTTTCCCCCTGGAAATCTGCCCTTAAACTCATCTCCATCACCTTAGATTACAGGTATAGTAGATTTTTCTATGCGCTTGGGGAGTATGTTTGGAAGTGGTTCTTTTTCAACACTTTTGAATCCCCAAGATGAAATAGATGCCACTTCACTAAGCTGTAATCTTTAAGGCACTGGGTAGTTTCATAAGTGTAGAAACTTATCTTCTTTTCCTCCCACTTAAGAAAACAGTTTCAGCTTCAAAACCCCCACCCATCTATTATGTTTCCTTGAAAAGCATAAAGGATTAGAGAGACTGTGAGAAAGAGAGAGAGAGAGAGAGAGAGAGAAGTAGATGATCTCTTGAGAAAAATGAGTTTGTAATCTATTTTCTGTTGAAAATTACTTCAAAAGTAAATTCGACTCAATTCTGAAAGGCAATGAAAATTCCTCTGCTCCTTCTCAGTAAGTATTACCTACGACTTACCACCTCTCATCTTATACTTTCCTATTTTTCTTTCCTATTTGGTATTCTTCTCTCTTAAGAAATAAAGTCCAAGCAGTTAAAAACTAATATGGAAAGAAAGCTGACAAATACACACACACACACACACACACACACACACACACACATGCACACAGGAAGGGAGCTAGTAAAGCATGCTAGAAATAATTACATTTTACAGTTTTAACTGTGGGGAGGGGAGTCAATGATATATAGTCTAGTTGATAAAACATAGGTATAGCCTCTCATCTCCCCATGACAGGTATCTGAGAGACACTTGTTCCTCTGACCTTGAAGACTCTCCTCCATCATACACCAAGGAACTTCATCCCATCCCTTCCCCTCCTCCCCCAGAGTATCTTGACAAAAAACCATGAAACCCTCAAATTAATTTAATTTGATAAAGTAAATGAAGTAGGTATAAAGCACTCAAGTCGTACTGAATGTGTGCTATGATAAGGCTCTTGGAGTAAGTCCAGAAGAGAGTCTAAGCTTCACCAATGTATACCCATAAGTCACTTACCATTTACATCTGGGGAAATAAAACATTGATTAATAAAAAGTAAATTAGGGAGTCAGACGGTAGAGCAGTGGGTTAAGCGCAGGTGATGCAAAGTGCAAGGATGGGCATAAGGATCCTGGTTCTAGCCCCCGGCTCCCCACCTGTAGGGGGGGTCGCTTCACAGGCGTTGAAGCAGGTCTGCGGGTGTCTATCTTTCTCTTCCCCTTTCTGTCTTCCTCTCTCCATTTCTCTCTGTCCTTGCCAACGATGACAACAATAATAATTACAACAATAAAACATCAAGGGCAACAAAAGATACTAAATAAATAAAATATTAAAGAATGTAAATTAACACCACAATTATAAGCGATTTGGTAAAAGTGAAGTGGATTAAAAGCAATTACAGAACATCCCTGCTTAAAGAGTGTGCTCTGATTTTATTATTGATCATTGTTTTTACTTATGTAGTCATTAAAGTTACAAGAGATTTTTCACATCTCCTTTATTCCTATACTAACATGTTGAAGTAGGTAAGTGCTATTTGAGAGATAAATGAAGGGTAAATGAAGGATTCAAAGGTTTGAAGTAATCATTCTTTTTTTTTTCTACCAAGTATGTATAGGTAGCTCACAATCATTCAGCCACTTCTTCAGGCTTTGAGCATATATGTCTGACTAGAAGATAAGCCTTGCTTTTTCAGAGATGAGTATGTAAATAATACCTATGGTATATGACAGATGACATGTTGAAGAAGGGAGAACAGACTTTACTGAAACTCTTAAAAACCCTGCAGAGCTATATGTGAGTATCCTCTGTTAGAGCCTGTGTGTAACACAGAGCTAAAAATCAGAGCTGGGGGACCAGGTGGTGGCACACCTGGTTGAGCACACACATTACAGTGCACAAGGACTCAGGTTCTAGCCCCTGGTCTCCACCTGCAGGGGTGGACGCTTTGCAAGTGGTAAAGTAGGGCTTCGAGTATCTCTCTGTCTCTCCTCCTCTCTATCACCCTATTCCCTCTTGATTTCTGGCTTGATTTTTGATCTCTATCAAATAAAATAAAGATAGTAAAAAAAGAAAGAAAGAAAGAAAACTTAAAAAAAAAAAGTAGTGCAGGGTTATTCCAGCTTTTAGGTCCATGATTGTTCAACAATTCGTTTGGCTTTTTGTATGTTAACTCTCTTTTCAGCCACCAGGATCCAGATGTCAGCATGATGCCCACCAGACTTCCTTGGACTGATGACCCCACCAATGGGTCCTAGAGCTCTGCTTCCCCAGAGACCCACCCTACTAGGGAAAGAGAGAGGCAGATGGGGAATATGGATCCATCAGTCAATGCCCATGTTCAGCGGGGAAGCAATTACAGAAGTCAGACCTTCCACCTTCTGCATTCCACAATGACCTTGGGTCCATACTCCCAGAGGGTTAAAGAAAAGGAAAGCTATCAGGGAAGGGGGATGGGATATGGAGAACTGGTGGTGGGAATTGTGTGGAGTTGTACCCCTCTTATCCTATGGTTTTGTTAATGTCTCCTTTTTTAAATAAAAAAAAGGCAGTGCAGGGACTTGAGTGTTTGAGAATGTAGAAAGATATAATGTCTTGCTTGAAAATGAGTTCCATCTGAGAGAAGTTTCCCTGCTAAAAGAAGATAATGCCTCTCAGTCTAGTTAGGATTCTACTCTTCAAGAAGAAAAAAAAGCTTTTATTTTTAAATAAGGATTTATGTATTCATTTATTAATGAAAGAGAGGAGAACCAAATTATCACATACTATACCAGAAATTAAACTAAGGACTGTGTGCTTGAGGTGTCAGCTAAGCCCTACTCTAGTACATGCTGCACTAGGGGGGTGTGGGGGGGGTGGATGTCAAACTTGCAGTCTCTGTACTCTGCTCGCTACCTGCTGAGATGACTTTCCAGCCATAGGAATATGCTTTTTAATCCCAGTGCTCTAATAACTTAGCACTGGGATTCTGAATAAGCCAGTTTAACTTCCAAAGACTTCTTAACTTTTTATCTACCAAAGAGGGAATATTAAGTTTCCAGGTCTCACTGTAGTAGGGTAACAAGAGGGAACAGGGCAAATGACACAGACGGTCCTTCTAAGCTTGCCTGGTAGTGTTCTAGGCTGACATCTTCATGCAAGAGTCCCAAGAAAGACAGCCATGTTTCAGTGAGATAAACATTTTTTGAGACAAAGCAGGAATAGAAAAAAGGAAAACACACGCTTTAGATACATATAGGTGTGTGTGTGTGTGTGTGTGTGTGTGTGAGAGAGAGAGAGAGAGAGAGAGAGAGAGACAGAGAGAGAGAGAGAGAGAGAGAGAGAGAGATTGAGATTGCAGTGAGACCCCTAAATTTTCCAGTCTTCTAACTTCTATAGTGGATTCCAGGGATGCATGGAACCCTGAGGGGATTTACTTCAGCCAATGTCCTCCAGTGTTCACATTTTATTCATCTGCATTTTATGGCCTTAGCAGTCAGGTAGAAACAGAGATAATGGTGCAGAATGAAGGCATCTTGGTGCTTCTGGTCCCTCCTTCTGGCTACCTTCAAGGTGCGGGGGGGGGGGGGGCGACGGCTGAGTGTCCTTCCTCCAGAGGAGTCTTTCCCTAAGCTGACCCCTATCACCACCTTCAGAATTGAGTCATGCATTTCATAATTGTGAGGAGTACTTATTGCTGACAGTTCATGGATTTGCCCCTCCCAGGAAATTTCTTCCAGCCCAAGCAAGCTGCCTTTCCAAGTTTCCAAAGAATTGCTTGAAAGCAATTCACTTATCTCTTATAAGTCACCTTGAGAACCAAAGACCCTATATCTTGGCTCACTTTGAGACAAACTTAAAGATTCTTTCTGGGATCAGCTAAAATCTTTTTTTTTTAAATCTTTTATTATGTTTACTTATTTACTGGATAGAGGCAGCCAGAAATCGAGGAGGTAGGGCAAGATAGAGAGGGAGAGAGACAGAGAGACACCTGCAACCCTGCTTCACCACGCATGAAGTTTCTCCCCTGCAGGTGGAGACTGGGGGCTTGAACACAGGTCTTTGCACATTGTAACATGTGTACTCAAGTAGGTGTGCCACCACCCAGCCCCTCAGCTAAAATCTTTCTTGAAACTTCTTCACTGCTCTATCATTTTCTTTCCAGTCAATCCCATATCATTCCTCCCTGTAAAGATGTGTTTGCAAAGGCTGCTCACAAATAAGACTCTTACATACAGTCTTCACTTCATATGTTTCCCAGAGAATCTGGCTTAATAAAAGTGGTATTAAAAGTTGTCATATGGGAGTCGGGCTGTAGCGCAGCGGGTTAAGCGCAGGTGGCGAAAAGCACAAGGACCGGCATAAGGATCCCAGTTCAAACCCCGGCTCCCCACCTGTCTATCTTTCTCTCCTCCTCTCTGTCTTCCCCTCCTCTCTCCATTTCTCTCTGTCCTATCCAACAACGACAACAACAATAATAACTATAACAGTAAAACAACAAGGGCAACAAAAGGGAATAAATAAATAAAATAAATATTTTAAAAAAAGATCTTAAAAAAAAAGTTGTCATATAAGAGAAGTATTTCAAAATAGGTTTCTGGAATCTCTCAACTGACAACGAGGTTCTATTTGTGCTGGGTACAAAGAGCTAATTAGTCCTGGCATGCTCATGTCACTCTAATGTATAATAATAGTAAATACTAGAAAGAGAGATGGGGAGGAGGTAGTAATGATCTATTGATAAAATGAACTGTGGAAGAGGAAATACCCAGCTGTGCAGTGAACATAGGAAAGTTATAGTTAGAAAGACAAAGGACTCAGGTGGCTATTGTTCATTAGCACTGATACTTTGGAAACTCACCAAACAATCTCAGAGCAATTTGTCAACAGTTTTAGGTGAAGTGTGAAAGTGAGAGTATCTCCCAAGAAACTTATAAAAAGGGCTTTTATTTCAAGTATAAAGTCAAATAAAAGGAAGAATCAAGTGCAGGATTTAATTTAAAGGATACCAACTGCTTGGGTGGTGAAGTCTCAGCAAATCTGCTATGGCAAAGTCATTATCCTAGTTAGAAAGTAGCAGGGCATTTCAATTTGAGATGTAAATATCTGAATTCATGCAATAGAATATCTGGAATTCCCATATTTCTTTGAAGATTTGGGAGAATACAGACATAAACTTTAGTTCCCATCTCACTATCTTTTTCTTTGATAGAAGAATATGGAGATATTTCTATCTTATAATTTAATATATATTTATCACAAGAACTATGATTTCCTCTTGGGTAGCAGATAATAAACTTTGTTTGGGGTTTTTGTTTTTTGTTTATTTTTCTTAGAGACAGAAAGAGAGAGAGATATCACAGGACTAAAGATTTGTTCGATGCAAGGAGTTGGACAGTAGTGCAGAGGGTTAAGCACAGGTGGCGCAAAGCACAAGAGCTGGTGTAAGGATCCAGGTTTGAGCCCCCGGCTCCCCACTTGCAGGGGAGTCGCTTCACAGGCGGTGAAGCAGGTCTTCAGGTGTCTTTATTTCTCTCCCCCTCTCTGTCTTCCCCTCCTCTCTCCATTTCTCTCTGTCCTATCTAACAATGACAACAATAATAATAACTACAACAATAAAACAACAAAGGACAACATAGGAAATAAGTAAATAAATATTAAAAAAAGAAAAAGATTTGTTCAGTGCAGTGGAAATCAGGCTTGAACCTCGGCCATGAACATAGCAAACTGCATCCTATCCAAGTGAGTTATTTCACTAGCCCGAAAGATATCTTGGATCAAGATTATGCTAGATGAATATGAACTGAACATATAAGTGAACATGGAACAACAATTCCTTCAGAGAGAAATTCACAATCTAGTTGACAGAGAGACTCCTCCAGCTAAAGTGACAAAGAAAAGAAATAAGAAATACTGAGACACATTCTCTCCATAAACCCCATGTTCCCTCCATAGACCACAGCACAAATGTCATAAAATTGGAAAGGAACCCCCCATTCAAAACTTCTGCTTGAGGAATGAAGGGTTTGTATCACATGCATATTACCCCAATATTAAAAACTGTTACAGGTAGTCGGGCGGTAGCACAGAAGTTTAAGAGCACATGGAACAAAGCACAAGGACATGAGTGAGGATCCCGTTTCAAGCTCCTGGCTCCTCACCTGCAGGGGAGTCACATCACAGGTGGTGAAACAGGTCTGCAGATGTCTATCTTTCTCTCCCCTTCTCTGTCTTTCTCTCCTTTCTCCATTTCTTTCTGTCCTATCCAACAATGATGACATCAATAACAACAATAACTGCGATAACAATAAAAAGGGCAACAAAAAGGAAATAAATATTAAAAAATATTTTTTAAAAAAACTGTTACTGTAGAATATGCTATGGCATAACATTATAAATAAGGCTTTTCTACAAATGTTTGTCTGGAACCAGAAAATACCTAGAATTGCCAAAAACAATCCCACTTCCAGATCTCAAATTGTATTATAGGGCCATTGAAATCAAAACACACTGACTAGTGGAATATAATTGAAAGTCCAGAAATAAGTCCCCACACCTGTGGACATCTAATCTTTGACAAAGGTGCCCAGACTATTAAATAGGGAAATCAGAGTCTCTTTAAGAAATGGTGCTGGAAAAATTGGGTTTAAACATGTGGAGGAATGAAACTGAACCACTACATTTCACCTAACACAAAAGTAAATTCCAAATGGATCAAGGACTTGTATGTTAGAGCAAGAGCTATCACATAGTTAGAGGAAAATATTGGCAGAATTCTGATTTATTATTTATTATTTTATTGATTTAATAATGACTGATAAGATCATAGGATAAAAGGGTTACAATTCCACACAACACTACCAGAGTTCCATATCCCATCCCCTCTCTTGAAAGTTTTCCTATTCATTATCTCTCTGGGAGCATGGACCCAGGATCATTATAGGGTGGAAGATCAGGCTTCTAAAATTGCTTTTCTGCTGGACATGGACATTGGAAGGTCGGTCCATACACCCAAGCTGTTTCTATTTTTCCCTAGTGGGGCAGAGCCAACCTAAAAGTAAGAATTTAGTAGATGAGATTTGGGGTCTCCATTTTGGAAAAAGCTAGGAAAGTCTATTTTAGGTATATTCCAAAAGGCTCATGCCTTTATTAATTTTTACCTGAGCGTGACAGCTAAAGGTATTTTCTGATGAAATGGTGTCAGAGTTGGAAATAGAAATATGAATCAGGAAAGAAAGTAGCTCCCAAATATGATGAGGAAAGTATATAAATACTGTTAGCTATCAACCCTATCAATCTGATCTGGGGCCCATATACAGCACAGGAGCCTATGTAACCTCTGCAACCCTGTAGGCCTAAGTTCACATTCCATGATCAAAGCTAGGGACATTCTAGGCTGCACTCATTTCAGGACCCAGCTGTCTCAAGTGGTCGAGTATTTTGACCCAACCTCCCTTCAGAGGTGGGCAGTCCCCACCATTGTTGTCCAAATTGAGGGCAAGAGCCTGTAGAGGCCCACAATAGGGTCCACAATACTATTCTTGGTGAAGATGACCAGTGACGGTGTAGAGATGGATCTGTTAGAGGTCTAGGCCTATTATATCTATGTGGGAATCCCAGGGTTCCCTGACTATGGCCCTGGATGATGGGTTGGCCTGGTTGTGACCAAAAGAGCCATTATTAAAGTTTGTTAATCTCTTGCTTTTGGAGTCTTTGCTTAATCTGACAGAACTAGTCTTAGAGTGATTGAGGGAAGTGAAATAAGAAGTAGGTAAGGAGAGTATCTAGGTCTAAGTAGCAACTATTTGATTGATTAGCTATTTTATAGTGTCTTTTTGAGGTCTTTCTACTTGCTGTATTTATTGAGTCACTGCGAACTATTGTGCACTTTTACTTTAAGGAATATATATATATATATATATATATATATATATATATATATTCCCTTTCTTATGGATACATTGAGCACATGTGTAGATTTTTGGCATCTGAAGGAGGGGAGTGAAATGAAACACTCATACAAGGAACCTTGGAACTATTCAAGGAATGGAACCCATCGTGTTTATTGGGATATATATATTGCAATTTTTGGCCCACTTCCCTATGAATCTGGAACATCACCCAGTTATGTAATTATTTGTCTTTTCGGTTTGAGAGAGTCTCTTCCTCAAATCTAGTCTGGGAGAAGGTCAGGAACAATTAGGGGTGGTCCCATAGCACGTAGAGTGAAATTTTCCACAGAGAGCTGTTTCATAGCACTTACTCACCACAGAGGTTTGCCTCTGAAAGCTGATTCTCAGCACATAGCTAATATGGAGGTCTGTCTCTGAAAACTGTACAGTGTGTACTCAAACTGAGGTTTATCTCAGGATGCTGTTTTAAGAGGTTTCCACCATTTCTCTCCTTAGATCGGCATGACCTAGTCTCCTACACACATGTGCCCTATCTCATGGGCCCTGGTCTATATCTAGATCCTGTAACTTTGTTAGGATGTGCACCACCCAAAATGGAATTAAGGAGTTCTATAAGCTAGGAAAGGTCTCACCAGAGTAATGGAGTTTAAAGGTTGACATACCACGCCACACGTCTCTGGATACAGGCCAAGGTGAAACATGTCTATGTGGTACTGGCTGCAATGATTTGACTGAGATCAGCAGATACAGTATCAAGTGGTATGGATCAAGAGAAATGTGAAGGAAAATGACCCATGGCCCAGAAGTTCCAAGAATGGGAGGAATATGGGTGTTATAGAGAATGAGGAAGGTTCCTGCTATCTCAGAACTTAAGAAAGCAATAGATAGTTATTGGAAGTTTGGTTGACTTTGAAAATGCCATTATTAGGCTTTACTGTCCCATACAAGAATTTACCATGATTTATGTCATCTAATGCTACTTACAAATAACTGTATAAACAAACAAAGTTCCCCATCCAAAAATTGGGAGAGGATAAGAACAGCATATTCAATATAGAAGAGATACAAAAGGCAAAAAAAAAAAAAAAAGAAAAAATATTCCAAGTCAATGTCTGTCAAAGAAATGCAAATAAAGACAACAATGAGATTCCACTTCATTCCTGTGAGAATGTCATACATCAGAAAAGGTAGCAGCAACAACTACTGGAGAGGTTGTGCGAACAAAGGAATCCTTCTGCACTACTGGAGGGAATGTAAACTGGTCCAACCCCTATGGAGAACAGTCTAGAGAACCCTCAGAAGGCTAGAAGTGCACCTACCCTATGACCCTAAAATTCCTCTCCGGGTGATATATCCTAAGGAACTAAACACACCTACCCAAAAATTTGTGTATACCTATTATCATAGCAATACAATTTGTAGTAGCCCAAACTTGGAAACAACCCAGGTGCCCAACAACAGATGAATTGCTGAGAAATTTGTGGTCTGTATACACAATGGAATACTACTTAGTTATTAAAAATGATGAATTCACCTTCACCTCATCTTGCATGGAGCTTAAAGAAAAGTTTGTGCTAATACAGACTACTGCATTTTACTGTCTACTTTAAACCATTAACCCCCCAATAAAGAACTTTAAATAAATAAGGATTTTGCCAGATTGACAGAATAAGAACAGTTCAGTGGTAGTCCTGTGAAAAGTCTTATTTATGATATTATGCCCTAGAGAATATACCCTCAAATTACCTAGCCTAGGTCTCTTGCATCACAAGTTCCACAGAAATATAGTAAACAAACAAAGAGATAGTTGGTAATGGGGCCCTTGACTGTCTCTCAGGACTCAGCATAGGGAGGCAGAGAAAGCTCCTATACTTTAGATTTGCTCTGGAAGAAGTTTAAATTTGTATAGTGGTATCTCAGTACTCATCATTAGTTAGATATATAAGGCAAAGTGAGTGTTCAAATGATGAATTCTGAGCCACTGTTATAGTGGTTGACACTAGAGTCAAGAAAGGAGTCCCTACCCACAAGGCACGACTATCATTTTCTGAGTTATATCCTGGGTGTGACATTTATATATTGTTTGGTCTTTAAAGGGTATCATAGGGCTGTTGGATGCTTTGTTGGTAATATATCCCAGTACTAAATTAACATAGCATTTTCTATGTACATAATACTGTTCTGTCTTCTTGTTAATTTAATTGATTCATTTAAGCATTAACTGCAGTAGTTGAGCTGTTATTTAGCCAATTCTATAAAATGGAAAACTAATATAACATGAGGTAAGTATTTTATTCACCTAAAAAACAGACATTTAAAACAAGTGTTAACTATAGTCAAACTTCTCCATACTTCTTTTACTAACTCTTGCTAGAGAAAGAGATGAAAAATAGAAAGAGATTCTACTCTTCAGAAGTTGAATGGCGAAAAGAAGCAATATCCCTTATACAACTCAGTTTTCACTAACATGGACTAACATTTTAAATATTGTCAATCATGATTTAAAATTTGAATTATCAGAACACTATTGACTGTTCTAACATTAAACCTTCAGAAAGGTTGTTTATTTCAGCTTAATCTTTTTTTTTAATTTTATTTATTGATTCATGAGAAATTATAGGAGAGAGAGAAAGAACTATATATCATTCTGGTACATGTGCTGCCGGGAATTGAACTCAGGACCTCGTGCTTGAGAGTTCAATGCCTTATCCACTGCGCCACCTCCCGGACCACGTCAGCTTAATCTTTATGCACTCCCTTCTTGAACTTATTATGTACGTTTTTGTTCTATTCTTCCTCAAATTCTACTAATTCTACTACTGAGAAACCTTTGATAATTCTGGGATGCTTGCATGATAAAGGTTAAAATTTGTATTCAGACATCCAGTATACCTATGTCTTTACCTCATACTAAATTAAATCTCTTAAATCCATCTCACATTTTTGGACTCCAGATTTTTTACTTAAACAATCATAAGAGACAAGGACATTCTCTATGTCATTTTTACAAGCTTATATGACTTATGCTCATCTTCCAAGATACAAGTTAAATTATACTTCAATAACGTATTTCCTCATTACTAAAGTATGATGTGACATCTACCTCTTTAAAAAAATAAATTTATTTGACCATTTTATCTTAGCCAGGTATATATATTTAGACTTCATATGAATATATATGTAGTGTATATGCATATATATTCACTATCAGACTAAAAGCAGCATGCATTCAGCAATTATCCCTTCAGCTTCTATTGAATTACACTCCCACATTTGACATTTTGTTTTCAGTAAACATCCAGTATCTTGACAGTGTTGTGCTGCAGTGTTATATTTGATATTTTAATAATGCATGAACTTTGTTATTCCTTTTACATTTCCCCATTACAAAAGCCTAACAAAATGTTTGGAGACTTGATTTAAAATGGAATGCATGAGTAATATTTATTAGTATTTTGACTGTTTGGTTCAACATACAGTCCTTCTCAAGGTGAGTCACTAACTTTGATTTGACAAACCTAGATCTCACTTTCTGTTTTCCAAGAGAAACTGAGTCAGTTTCCCAGTTTCTTCCAAAAATGAAAAATTATTTCTGTAGAGAGTGAATCATCATTTTCTAAGTAGTAAGACTAGTGAACTACTTTGACTGAGTAAATAGTTCTTCATGCTTTCTCCACGGCAAAAAAGAATGTCTAATTCTTGTTGTAAATTATGACACATTTTCACTTAAGAAGCAATAACAATTAAGAGTATTTTTGGAGTTATAAGCAGTTTTCAATGTGAAAATTTCCAGCATCTTGAGTTTCTTGATATCTTCATTATTTGAGGGTGAAGAATTATAAGAAGTCATTTACTTACTCCCTTGTGTCTTTTCCCATTGCACTCTGCCCTTTCATACTTTTAATTTCAGAACCATGTGGGTGAAAATTAAAGTAAACAATTGAAGTCTATGCTGAGTAACTGTGTTTTACTTATGACTGATTGCTCTGGAGACACGAATAGCAAAATGATCAGAAATCTACTCACCTCCAAGTCAATGTTTCTTATTCCCTTTCTTTTGTTTCTCCCCCCCCCCCTTTTTTTTTTTTTGGCTCCAAGGTTATAGCTGGGGCTCGGTGCCTGCACAATGAATCCTCTGCTCCTGGAGGCCATTTCCCCCCCCCCCATTTTTTGTTGCTCTCGTTGTTTATTGTTGTTGTTGGATATGGCAGAGAAAAATTGAGAGGAGGGGAAGACAGAGAGTGGGAGAGAAAGACACACCTGCAGACCTGCTTCACTGCTTGTGAAGCGACCCCTCTGCAGGTGGGGAGCTGGGATCCCTACGCAGGTCCTTGCGCTTTGCCTTTAACACATTGTGCAACCACAAGGTCCACCTTATCACCTTATTCCTTTCCTCCCTTTCTTCCTTCCTTCCTTCCTCCCTCCCTCCTTTTTTTTTTTTCCCCTCCAGGGTTATTGCTGGGCTCGCTGCCTGCACCATGAATCCACCGCTCCTGGAGGCCATTACCCCCCCTTTTTTTTTCCTTGTTGTAGCCTCGTTGTGGCCATTATTATTGCCATCGTTGATGTCGTTTGTTGTTGGATAGGACAGAGAGAGAAATGGAGAGAGGAGGGGAAGTCAGAGAGGGGGAGAGAAAGCTAGACACCTGCAGACCTGCTTCACCGCCTGTGAAGCGACTCCCCTGCACTTGGGGAGCCGGGGGCTCAAACCGGGATCCTTACGCCAGTGCCTGCGCCTCGCACCACATGCGCTCAACCCATTGCGCATCCGCTGACCCCCACCCCCCCTTTTCTTTTTTTTTTCCTTCAAGGTTATCACTGAGATTTGTAGTGCCAGCACTATGAATCCACTGCTCTTGGAGGCCTTTTTTTTTTTTTTTTTTCCATTTTACTGGATAGGACAGAAAGAAATTGAAATGGGAGGGGGATATAAAAAGGGAGAGAGAAAGATGTGCCTGGAGAGCTGCTTCACAGCTCATGAAGCATCACCCTGTAGGTGGGGAGCAGGGTCTCAAACGCAGATTCTTGAGCAGGTCCTTGCACTTTGTACTATGTGCACTAAGTGGGTGTGCCACCACCCAGCCCCCCCTTATTCCTTTTCTATCATCTTTCCATGCATCCATTTCTTCCTCCAATGTACCCTCATTGGCATATTCACTGATATCACTGTGTTGTAATGCACTATAACCTCTTACCTAGATTAGCAGAATATTATTTTCTGCTTTTTGGCCACAACTGTTATCATGGAGATTCAAGTGTCTATATGATTCCATTGTTCCTTGTGACTATTTTATTTTTTCTTTTCCTTTATGTTTATTTTTGATAGAGGGTGAGAGACAGAGATAGAGGAAAGGAAGAAGGGGAGATACAGAGAGAGAGAGAGAGAGAAGAGAAACACTATGATAATGATACCTCTGCTAGTGAAGATTCCCCTATGCAGGTAAGGTTTAAGTGGGGTCCTCACAGCATGTTGGGCATGTGACCAAGTGAATCACTTTCCAGTCCCCGGAATAATTTTTAAGCACTTCTCCTTTCTAGATTTTTCTTTTCACTCTCTCTGAAATCCCTGAACTTTCTTGCCAGTTTATCAGTCACTGTAGAATATCTGTCTTCATTGTATTTCCACAGGAATATAAATCTCATAGTTTCTCAGGAGTTTGTAGAACAGTGTAATAACCACCCTTGCACAACACAGAATCTTTTCAAGGAATCAATGAGTCCTACACTGCAAAACCTTCACGACTTCTTACTAAGAAGCCTACATTGTCATTCAAAGGGTTTATATTTATAATTGCAAATTGACAATAGATGAAAATTATGATCATAGTGAAAATGAATATTGAATAACACTTCAAATAAACTAAGATCAAAAAAGTAATTTCTAACCAAAAACATCCAGAAGATTTGTTTTTGTTAAGTTCCATACAATTTCACACACTTGAATTGTGTTAAAAATTATCAGGGAAAAAAAACCCAAAAAACTATACCCCTGTGACAACCAAAATACTGTAAGTCAACATTTCCTCAATAAAGTGATATTGAAATTGAAAGAAAAATCTAGCTCCTACCTAGTGTGTTAATGTCTTCACAGTTTTTTTTTAAGTTCTATGTGCCTATTTTTCAGATAATAAACAGGTAATACAATTTTCCAAGGTCATATAGATAGCAAAAGATGAAGTTAATATTTGAATTTTAATTCATCATTGACTATATGATCTATCATCATTTTTATACAGAAGAGAATCCATGTGTTAAGTTTTAGAGAATCAGCATTTCATTGAAATCTGCCAATAACAAGTCAGTTTGCAAATAGACAGGTTTCTCTCTGGAAGTGACATTTTCCAGACAGCTCAGCAGTCCTGAGGGTGCCCAGGAGACCCAGACCCAGTCTTATCTGCAGGTGTGAATGGAAGCCTAGTGAAAGAGGCTGTTGTGTGTAAACCCAGAACAAGCTGAACACAGTCCTCTGTCCCTGGAATGACAGAAATGGTGAAGTGTTTAATGGACTTCACGAATATCCAGGAATACTTCCATTTTCACATAATTGCTATGCCCACCTAGGGACCCTTTCTTAAACTGAATTGGAGCAATCAAGTTATCGAGGAACTCCCACATACCCTGGCATTTCATATCTTCAACACCTTTCACCTCCTTGTGATGCTTTAATATACTGAACAAGAAGCCAGGTATAGCCTGAGGGGCCTGGAGAGGCTACTTCCTCTGTGACCCCTCAACTAGTTTTTGTGCTGTTTGATCTTGTGAAAATTGCCAGTCCTGGAGAGAAGCTTTTTTTTTCCTCTCTCTCTTTTCTTTTTTTTCTTCTTCTTCTTTTTTTTTTTTTTTTTTTCACTTCCCTTTTGGCTTGGATAAACCACAAAGGAAACTTAAAGCAAGTAATATTTTTACTTATTTTCCACTTTCTCCAGCCTCTGTGATAACCATCTAACCCACATGTCTAGGGCTAATGCTCCTGAAGGGGTAGAGAAATCACCTCTGTGTGTGTGCTTTTCTGACACTTAGATAAGAGCACAGAGATGGAACAGTGGCATATCCTCTAAACTACCTTTCCAAAGACATGCATACCTTTGAAGTGCTGCTCAGAAAATTCTGACTCTCCGTTTAGTCTGCTGGGAAAGATGAAGGAGGATTGTAAGAATAATCAAAGCCAGAAGAATATATTTGTGAGGCGTGGTAGTCATGCCTATACCATTTAATATCTTTGAACATTTTGCTTTAATAAGTTAAATTAATTTTCCATTTTTAAAAGATGCCGCTTTGACTCACATTGTTAGTAGTGAAAATGTTCTCATTTCATTTGCTTGTTTACAAAATTGGAATTTATTTTAGCTTGGAACAAACTTTAAAGGTGTCGATATTTAAAATAATTAAATAACAAGTACCTGAAATTAATTGCTATTATATTAATATATATATATAGAGAGAGAGAGTGTGAGAGAGAGAGGTCGAGATTGAACCCACAGCACCAATACATCATCATCTATGGTGTTCTTCTGGGTGCTATAGTTCCAAAAGCTACTAGGGTTTGAATCTAGGGTCCTGTGCTTGGCAGAACACATAGCATATATTTGGCATGTAGATGGAGATAGACAAGTCAGTCATTGAGGACATAAATAAGATAAGTTTGCTATAATAAGGACATCTTCCTTGGAAATGAGTTGGACACTATGGTTGGACATGAGATAACAATTTGACGATCAGAAGAGTGACTGTTTCAGTTTCTTTATAAAAATATTTTTAAAATATCCTTTTTGAGTTTCTACCACTACTAACACTGTTTTTTTCTCAAAACTGCTACTTGTTTTTTCTCTTAATGTTATTCTAGTCTGAAGTTTTTCTCTCTTTTCTTGCCTTTCCTTTGCCTCTTTCATATTTTCTTATTTTCCTTTCATTCTTTGTTTTATTTTCTTTTTTCCCCACCTTTCCACCAATTTTCTTCTATTTTTTCTTGCTTTCTTTTCCCTCTTTCATTTTCTTTTTATTTCTTCTCTTTTTCTTCTTTCACTTCTCCTCTTCCCTTTTTCATTTACTGCATTCCTTCCTTTTGTTTACTTTCTTTTTCTATTTTTCATTTATAGTTTCACTCTTTCATTTTATTTCTTCCTTCTTCCACTGAACTTTTTGTTTGTTTACTGTCCTTCCTCTTTTTATTTCCTCGCCTCCTATTGCTTCACTCTGTATGTATGTTTCCATTCTTATCTTACTATATCTTTTCTTCCTTTTGCTTACTGGTGAATAAATAATGTATCTGCACTCTATTTTGTCCACACACACCCTCCCCCCCACACATACATACACACCTTCTACCTTCATATATGTCTGCTTTCCTCCTTTGTCCTCATCTGAATCTCCAAAAACACAACCAAAAACCAAAAATGTGTATGCAAGTATCTCATTTAAGAACTGATCCAAGAAAACATTATGAGAAATCGGTAAAGAGAGGGTGGATAGAAAAGAAAGGTAATAAAAGGCTCATTGATAATGATGTCTCTAGAGTAGTGACTGAAGTTTGTTTCTTCTGACAAAATATGTACTAGCCTATTCAGAGCCATTTGCTGATGGGACAAAGAAATTGGGTTATTTACCTATAAGTTTAAATTTATCATAGAAGTTCCTCTAGGACTTTAAGTCTGATTTTTCTAAACTGCTGAGTTTGGAGAATGTGCTATGAGTAAACGTCAAAGAGAACCCATAACCATGACTGGACTAGGTCTGCACTGAACCCCTGCACATATCAAGTTGGTGGGAAAGATATCACCGACATTTGACAGCCTTCTTTCCTTCCATTCTTCTTATTTTATTTTATTTTTAGATTTTCTTTCCTTCCTTTCTTCATAGAACAAACAACTCTTGGTGTCCATATTAAGCCAGGCATTATGCTGAAAATGGAACAGGTAAACAGACATAATCTAGCTTTTGTAAAGATCATACTATATATCAACTGTGAGAAATAATTATAGACCAAAGATTTATGCACCACCAGGCCTTTTAAACATTTCCACTTACATTGCCCTTCAAAGTAAAATCTAGGAAGAAATTTCTTTGATTATTTGAGGAAGCTTATTTGAAATTTATTTTAGCTACCCCCCCTTTTGTTATGTTTTAAAATGCAAATTTAACAAACTATACACTTATACACACTGAATTAATTTATCTCCACTTTTTAATGATTTAAATACTAGTCCATAATTTGTTTTGAAATATTAAGATAAGTAAAATTCAAGAAACATAACTAGCATAACTTTAGAGTAAATAGAGAAGTCAGGATTGAGTATAAGCTTTCTTACTGCGTGTTGGATGGGTTTAAGCAGCTTTATTAAACTTTCTGTGACCTGGTATATTCACACCAACATTACCTAATTCACAGAGATGTTGTTAGAATTTAATCTGAGAGGATAGCATTTGGCACAGATTCAGCACAGTTAACACTCTATGCATGAAATTGACTATTGTTATTATGATAGTATCATTTTTATTATTATTGTATAAAGCACTATTATTATGATTTTATTATTATAGTTTATTGAAACTATCGCTACAAGATAGAGCGCCAACTTACAACTGCTGGAATCTGATCAAGAGTAGGATAACAGGCCAAGTGAAGGAATAAAGTCTCAACTCTCTTAGAGTTCATGTTCATATTCAAGTGGATAGCTTAACACTGCCTCCAACCCAGTGTCTAATGGAGCTGGACATACAGTGCCTTAGGGTGTAACAGTGCTGAAACCCAACAAAGCAGGTGCTGAGCAGACAGCAGGTTGAATTGCCTCTGACACAGCATGAACTAATAGAGTACTGGTAGGCTGAGAGTGTGAGGAGGAGGACAGCAGAGATATATTAATGATGAGCCTCTTGCAAGAAGGGGAGAGATCAGGGAGAGATTAGCTGAACTGCTGATTGTGCATAGGGAGGCCAGCTGTGAGAGGTTAATGGAACATTAGGAAAAGAGAGAAATCTAAAGACAGCAGGCTGCTACCTGGGATGGTGACTTTGAGTCATCAGATTCTAAGCCATAGCACAACAGACAACCACAGCTGGAAGTGTGCTTAGGGTTTGCTGAGAAGGCAGTTAACACAGGCAAGTGGGACTAGGCTCCAAGAGGCAATGTGCTAATTCGTCAGGCACTGTAATGCTTTCCCTCTTTCCCTCGCCTGAGTGACAGGCACCCTACAGAACTAAAATGGTCTAGAGAACTTACATTAAGGAGTTTTCTGGCGTTCCGCTCAATGTAGTCACATCTCCCATGCTAAGGCCTAAAGTCTTCTTTGTTGATCCCGAAGGAGAATGTAGAAGATTCACTAGATCCTGAAACTGATTTATCATAGATTTTTAAATAATTTACATTTAAGAATCTTTATTAGTAATTTAATAATGGCTTACAAGATTGTAAAATTACAGGGGATCTGCTCCGCACAGCACTCACCACCAAAATTCTGTGTCCCCACCTGCCCCACCAACTATAACCATCATAGTTTTCATAAAAATTGACTAAGTTTTTTATTTATTTTACAAGTCTATGTCCTTCAATTCTTTGTTTTTACATATGAGCAAAACCATCAGTAGTTGTTTTTAACCTCCTTAGTTATTCCGCTAAGTATATGAAGTACTTCTCAAACTGGTTTTGCAACTGACAGGTCAGACTCTTCTCCTCTGACCATGGCACCTCCCATCAAATGGAGGGAGTGGAACATGCTGCTTCCTGGCTGCCGGCATCCACTTTTTCCTCTTCCTCGTCAGATTTAAATATTGCCAAGAAGTATTTAGTTCCCACTGAATCTAGTTCATAAAGTTGTTATCCTGTTATCTATCTCTCACCTGGGTTAGGACTAGCATATAATCAAAAGTTGGTGACCTGAGATAGTTGCCCTCTGGAAATTAAGATTGAAATAGAGAGGCAAAAATACTTGGAATGCTTATAATGTTGGTATGTCTGAAGATACCAGGTCATCCCTACTAACCAACTGCTATTTTCTGTTTCATATTCTCTTTTAGATGTCTTAATTCCTACACATTTTAAAACTGTTCTCCAGGTAATCAGATAATATTAGTATCCTTCCATAGGTATTTTGCTCATCAGTCAAAGAAAAAAAAACATAATGAATAATTCCAGGAAACTGGATATAATTCTAATTATTTTCTCACCTTTAAAAAACTATTTCTAAATGCAAGTGAGAGGAAAACTTTCTAGAACAACCTCCCTTGTTATTCATTTTCTAAAAGTAAGAGTTTCTTGGGCTTCATTACTTGATTATCAGGACAGAATTAGGTATTTATAAATAGCCCACAATTGATTACAATAAATTTATGGTGGATTGTTTTCAAAGAACATTTCAGTAATTCCTCCTTGAACAAACCTACCTTTACAAAAAAAAAATGGTATTATCTTTATTTATTTATTGGATAGAGATAGCCAGAAATTGAGAGGAAAATGGGTAATAAAGAGGGAAAGAAACAGAGAGACACCTGCAGCACTGCTTCACCACTTGCAAAGTTGTCCCTTTGCAGGTAGGGAATGGGGACTCGAACCCTGTTCCTTGTGCATTGTAATGTGTGCTTAACCAGTTAGTCACTGTCAGGCCCTCTCACCTTTACAATTTAGCATATTTTTTTTTTATCAAGAGAAGATATTACTTCACACTTTGAATCTGTGCTTAGTACTGGTACATTTAGGCCAATGAGATATTAGTAAAGGTCATATAAGCAGAGGCTTGAAAGATTTGAACATTAGGGGTTAATTTACCCCTTTTTTTTGCAGTGGGAGTACCAAAACCAAGATGGTAATGAACCTGACAGATCCAGAAAAAACACAGAACATTAAAAATGTTAAGTCTTTTGGAAAATATTTTAGTTATATAGCTTTTTTATCATCAGGAAATACTAATGAAAATTATCTAAGGAGTGAAATTTTTAGGAGTGATTTTAGAACTAAATTTATCATTTAATTAATTATGCACAAAATTGAAGACCTATGCTAGCGAGAATAAAACAACCATCCAAACCTGATCTTGAGCTCCCAGTAACTCAGTTTTGAAGAAAAAGCAAAGTAAGCTCATTGTCATGGAAAACTACCTCTCAATGGAAAGATTGAGGAGAAACTTTGGTCTTTTAAAAAAGGCAGATCCCAGGATTCTCTGAACCTAGAATCCTGTCAAGTACTTATGGTTCCTAATTGTAGGAATTATAAGGTAAATTATGCTATATAAATTTCATTTTTCTACCATGAAAAGGAATGTTCTGGGAGTAGGAAGGTAGCGCAGCGGGTTAAGTACAGGTGGCATGGCGGAAAGCGCAAGGACAGGCTTGAGGATCCCAGTTGGAGCTCCTCCCCCCACGCCCCCAACGCCCCCTCCCCACCCGCAGGGGAGTCGCTTCACAAGCTGTGAAGCAGGTCTGCAGGCATCTGTCTTCCTCTCCCCCTCTGTCTTCCCCTCCTCTGCCCATTTCTCTCTGTTCTATCCAACAACAACGGCATCAACAACAATAATAACAACAGCAATGGCAACAAAAGGGAATAAATAAATATTAAAAAAAAAAGAAAAGAAGTCCCTAGAGTTACAAAAAAGACACCAAAAAAAAGAAAGAAAAAGAAAAAAAGAAAAGAAAAGGGATGTTCTCTTTCATGAGTTTCAGAGGAAGAGAAGAAATTTACACATTTATGGGTCTATGAAACTCCTGGTTATTTCTACTATCATTACATTTCAAGTACGGAAGAGACTCTAAATGCTTGTTCTGCCCAAAGTATACGGACAGATGATATGGTCATTGATTTAATTTGTTAAAGTATCCATACACTAATATAAAAGTACTAAAATCATATCAAATAAGACTAAATATGAGAACACAACAGAGACTTCCAGAACATAACTATTCAATATGCAGAGTAACTCCCATTTCTTTTGTGCTTCCAGGTTTCTGTTTACATACAACCAT
Organism: Erinaceus europaeus; assembly: GCF_950295315.1. Lineage (NCBI taxonomy): Eukaryota > Metazoa > Chordata > Mammalia > Eulipotyphla > Erinaceidae > Erinaceus > Erinaceus europaeus. The sequence goes on from NC_080178.1 coordinate 19,960,751, forward strand.
AAAAATAAGAAAAAAATGAGTTTTTTCAAAATAAATATATACACTGTTAGCATGGCTTAGTGGTTTTCCAGAACTATATCTTGACAAGCCATTCCATTCATTGTTTTGTCTCTGATTGCATCCAGGGCATTAGGGATTATCTAAAATAAGAAGACTTTATTTTTAATCAAAAGCTTAGTATATCAAATAAGATCATGAAACACTAGTCACTAAATTCCTAAGCCACATTTACAGTCATGAGAACTGAGAACCATTTTTCTTTCTTTAATTTCTTTATTGGGGGATTAATGGTTTACAGTCAATAGTAAAATACAATAGTTTGTACAAAAATAACATTTCCCAGTTTTCCACATTACAATACAACCCCCACTAGGTCCTCCTCTGCCATCATATTCCAGGACCTGAACAACCCCCTCACACACACACACACACACACACACACACACACACCCCTCCAGAGTTTTTACTCTGGTTCTTCTTCTTCTAGACTTTGCCCTTCTTCCGTAGCCAGTCAACTTTACATCAGGTTGAGCCTGATGTAAAGTTTCGAGACCTCCTTTGAATCTGGAGAGGTGGCAGTCATTGACTATGTGGGTCATAGTCTGTCTGTAGCCGCAGGGGCAGTTCGGGTCATCTCTGGCTCCCCAGTGATGGAACATAGCGGCGCACTGCCCATGGCCTGTTCGATACCGATTGAGGAGAGCCCAATCATAACGTGCTAGGTCAAAGCTGGGTTGACGCTTGCAGGGGTCTGTGATGAGGTGTTTGTTCTTTACCTCAGCTGACTGCCAGCTCTGTTTCCAAGAGACTGGAACAGAGAAGTTCAGTATAGGCGTAGGGGACCAGATTGGGTGACGAGACGTCAAGCGTTGGACAGGGTGGGCGAAGATATCCTCGTATATTGGCAGGTCCGGTCGAGCGTAGATGTGGGAAATGAACTTAGATGATGCCGCATCCTGACGAATATCTGGTGGGGCAATGTTGCTAAGAACTGGCAGCCATGGAACCGGAGTGGAACGGATGGTTCCAGAAATTATCCTCGTGGAGGAATATAATTTGGAATCGACCAAGTGGACATGGGTGCTACGGAACCATACTGGGGCACAGTATTCTGCAGTGGAATAGCATAATGCCAGAGATGATGATCGTAGTGTGGAAGCGCTCGCGCCCCATGAGGAGCTGGCCAGTCTTGCAATGATGTTATTCCTCGCGCCCACCTTTGCTGCAGTTTTTGTGAGATGTTTGTGAAATGACAGAGTGCGATCAAGAGTAACGCCAAGATAGACTGGCTGGGCTTCATGCCGGATTCTCGTATCGCCAAGCTGCACATTAAGCTCACGCAAGGCCGAGGCATGGTGTAGATGGAAAACAGATGATACCGTTTTTGCAGTGCTAGGAATTAGTCGCCATTTTTTACAGTAATCAGATATCAGAGACATGTCTTTCGTGAGTGTTTCCTCGAGGATGTCGAACTTGGATGCCTGAGTTGCACAGCAGATGTCATCAGTGTAGATGAACTTCCTTGAAGAAGTTTCTGGGAGGTAATTGATGTAAATATTAAATAGCGTAGGAGCCAGAACAGAGCCCTGGGGGAGGCCACTTGAGACAAGTCTCCATCTGCTAGATTTGTCACCCAGATGCACCCGGAATCTTCTGTTTTGGAGAAGAAATGATATAGTGTTGGCCACCCATGGAGGCAGGCATCTTGAGATCTTGACTAGGAGACCACGGTGCCAGACCGTGTCATAGGCTGCTGTGAGATCAACAAAGACAGCACCCGTCTTTAAATTCTTCTGGAATCCATTTTCAATGTAAGTTGAGAGGCCAGGGCTTGTTCGCAGGTCGATCTTCCTGGGTGGAAACCAGCCTGGGCGGGTGATAGGAATTTCTCTGTAAGATGAGAAATATGTGACAGAAGCAGCCTCTCAAGGAATTTGTAACACACAGAAAGGAGAGAAATTGGTCTATAGCTGGCGGCCAGTGTTGGGTCTTTCTTTGGTTTCAAAACCGCTATAATCTTCGCACGACGCCAAACTTTGGGCATAGACTCAGATTCCAAGATGTGGGACAGGAATGAAGCGAGCCACTTCTTTGCCGCGGTGCCCAGGTTAAGAATGAGTTCTGGGGTGATGTTATCATAGCCGGCAGCTGTTCCCGGTTTAACCCTCTTCAAAGTGTCTTCCAGTTCAGACAGTGTAAAGGGAGAGATTTTTGGAGATGGACAAGATAAACGGAAGTGGGATGACCACTCATGGGAAATTTCTCTTTTCCAGACTGGGTCAATCTTAGCACGTCCAACTTGAGTTAGGTGACTGGCCACTGAGTTTGGAGATACGGGAGGATGGGAGACGGGAGGGGGTTGGCTACCAGCACCCAGTCTGTGAAGAAGCTTCCAGGCCTTCCTACTTGAGTGGGTGAAGTTCAGACTTTCCGTGAGTTGTTGCCAGCGGGCTTGGCGTGCTACATTCAGGGAGACAATGAGCTGGTCAGCCACATCTGGGTCACCTGACTCATCATACTGCTTTAGTAGTTGCTCGCATTCAGCATCAAGACAAGGCGTATAGTTAGCACGTCTCCCATGAGGAATGGCTTGGGAAGCTGCTTTGAAGATGGCTTGGCGGAAGCGCCTGTAGGAATCTTCAAAGGGGATAGAGTTAATTGGAATTGCAGGAATAGATTTGTTGGTAAGATCACTGAACAGACGCCAGTTTGCTTTCCGAAAGTTCCATCTTAGTTTCTCTGAGCACAGAATCAGTGGGAGCTGGAGACCAATGTGGATGATAGCTGGGCGGTGATGACTGTGTGGGAAGATCTTGAGAACTTGTCTCGTAGCAGGAAAGGCTTGGAGATTGACTGTGCTAATCCAGCACAGGTCGGGTGACGAGTCTTTATTCCATCTAGCACTGTGAAAAGAGCCTGGCTGTTTGGGATTGTATAATAGGGAGACTATTACTCTGGTACAATACACCAACTCCAGTTCAAGTTCTGTTTAGTGTTTTTCTTTCTGTTCTTGTTTTTCAAGTTTTGCCTATGAGTGAGATTATCCCATATTCATTCTTCTGTTTCTGACTTATCTCACTTAACATGATTTCTTCAATCTCCATCTAAGATGGGGTGAAGAAGGTGAAATCACCATTTTTAATAGCTGAGTAGTATCCCATTATGTATATATACCGCAAGTTACTCTGCTACTCCTCTGTTGTTGAACACTCGGGTTGCTTCCAGGTCTGAGAGCCATTTTCTCAAAGAAGGATAGTTAATGAATTTCATAATTTATAAAATAATATGCTCGACATTGCCATAGTATAGAGTTCCTAGAATAGGAACTGGATTTTGTTTGTTTTTTTGTGTTGACTAGAGTACTGATCAACTCTGGCTTATGATGATGGTGGGGGCTGAAATTGGGACCTCAGAGTCTCTGGCATGAAAGTCTTCTTGCATAACCACTATACTGTTCTCACAACCTTGGAATATATATTTTATGGGTGAATGTGTCTTCATAGAGAAATAGGTGGTAGACATGCATTTGCTCTTCATTTTGTGTTTCAGAATTTGTTCTTCTTCATCATAGTCAGCAAATTAGAGTCTTGAGATTTCTCATAGGAAAGAAGTTACTAGGATCTACCACCCCATTAGTTGTCACTTGTTGTTGATGACAATTGATTGGTGAATGTCAATGGGTACTTACTATGTGTAAGCACTGTCATGTAAACCTCATCAATATATACTAGTTCTATAACATTCTATAAGTTGGGACTTACAGATTTTAGAAAACTTAATTTAAATAAAATTACATAGTGAGAATCACATTAAGCTCAGGCTGCCTGGCAGTAATACTTTATAAATATGGTCTCTATGCAATTCATTTTGAATTTATTTTTTGTTACCATCCTCAAGGAAGAACAAAGAAAAGCTTTTTTATTCTCTCATTTATGCCGAAAACATCTGTAGCAAAATTTCCCATTTATCTTGAAATTTTCACTTGAAAGGGAGAAGACACTTTTAGTATATGACAATATAATATGGTTTAGGAAACTCATCTTGTGAAAGAAAACACAAGAGATGAATTTATGCTACAATCTGCTAGTCTGTTAAATAAATATATAAAATGGGGCTTAAAATATGAGCCTAAAGTCAAATACCTTATGTTGCAAACAAACTTGTCGCATCAGTGAAAACACCCAGCTGTTCTCACTTTTTCACTCCTGACACCACCCTTCTGTTCTTCCTAGCCAGGGGTTTTTCATCTTGCTATCCTAGGGAGTGTTTCTTCAAGGCCCTGTGGTGTCAATAAAACTAAACCTGGCCAGTGACAGAAGAAAGAGATATTTAACCTTTAGAAGGTATTTTTATAGTTTTTTTTCCAAGTTCAGTCCATATTCAGCTCTTTCTTCTCACTCTAAATGGGTGGATATATATATATATATATATATATATTTTTTTTTTTTTTAATTACCAGAGCATTGCTCAGCTCTTTCTTTTGGTGTTGTGGGGCATTGAATCTGGGGCTATGAGTCTCTGGCATGAGAGTCTCTTTGCATAACCATTATGCTATCTTCCCCCACATAGACAAATATTTTTAATAATAGTTAAACCTCTGTTAGGACTTATTTCAACTTTAAGCATTTTCTATGTGTCAACTCATTTTATTCTCACGAAACTTATGAAGTGCATAATATTATCATAATTATTTTATAGATGATGGATTTGTTTCCACAGTTGAAAAGAGTGGGACTTGAAAATATGTAGTCAGACTCCTCCATATTCTATTCTAATCCATTCTGCATTAGTGCTTCAGAGGTCAGCAGAATGATCACATAAGTATGACTTTAAATACTCTATACACTAATACTAAAGGGAATTTTTTTTAGACCTTTCCAGTATCTGATGCATAAGGCCAATATACAGTGTATATATCTCACAACTTTTTGGCACATTGTCTCAGTGATCTTAAATTGTTCTTTAAGATGCAAATCATTTAGGCCCAAATTTATATCTATGGTAAAAAATTTTACCTGTGGTAAATTAGGTTTTTTTTAGGTAAAAATTTAAAAGTATGATGACAGCACTATAAGGGAATATATTTGACCCAATTAACTTCGGGCAGCAAGTCTGTAACACATTCTGAACTCAGAAGTGATACTTGGTACTATTTATTTATTAGATGATAATTGTTATAATGTGATAGCATCCAATTGTGTAAAATAGTAAATATATATTGACTACCCATTGCATAGAACTTAAGACAAAACATATTAGCACCTTATCACTCAGTGACAGGTCTTGAGTAATTGAGGTTGTTCAGAAACACTACTTACATACATGAGAGTAATTGTGATGTGAACTATAAATACAAAGGTGGCATGTAGTATTCAATTCTTGGGACTTAATTAGTTGAATCTTGATCAGAGCCCAAGTCTTCTTCTTCTAGCGTTTGCCCTTCTTCCGTAGCCAGTCAACAGGTCAGGTTGAAATCTGTCAGGAGCTGCTTGTTGCTGGCTTTGAAAGTGACTGGGATCCATGTGGATTCAGTCGGCTAGAAAGGATCGTCAGTTTCCCCAATGAATGGGTACTCACGGGATGCACCACTAGAAGATCGATCCAATGCATCCCAGAGCCCAAGTAACTGATGAGAAAAAAAAAAAAAATATATATATATATATATATAATTAACTAAAAGTGAAGAATGCAGAACCTAAATGAGAAAGTAGAACTACTTTAGAAAAAGTTTCCCTATCCATCTTCCCCAACTATGAAGTTTTTTTGTGTATTCTTTTTTATTTTAAATTTTATTATTATTATTATTTTGCCTCCAGGGTTATTGCTGGGGCTTGGTGCCTGCACTATGAATCTAATGCTCCTGGAGGCTATTTTTTCCCATTTTGTTGCCCTTGTTGTGCTTGTTGTGGTTGTTATTGTTGTCATAGCTGTTGTTGTTGGATAGGACAAAGAGAAATGGAGAGAGGAGGGGAAGACAGAGAGGGGGAAAGAAAGATAGATACCTGCAGACCTGCTTCACTGCTGTGAAGCAACTCCCCTGCAGATAGGGAGCCTGGGGCTCAAAACAGGATCCTTACGCCAGTTCTTGTGCTTTGCAGCACCTGTACTTAACCTGCTGTGCTACCACCCGACTCCCTTAAAAGTGCTGGTTCTCATGTGGAGTGGCTCCAACGGGGGGGGGGGGGGGGTAAGCCACTGACCCTCCCTCACAAGCTCTAGTGACTGTGTGAATTAGAAAGAGGCATTGGGAGATACTCTGGTACAAACATCTGTTTATTTGAATATCAGTACAGGATTTTATATTGAGTTAAACAAAGAACATTTTTCACATATATCAGAAATTACAGGTTTCTTAAAGGTCAGCTTGCCCCCATGGTAGGGGGTTGGTATGACAAGAATGATGAGATACATAAAGGTCAAGACAATTAGTTTCCACGATGCAGGCAAGTTAATTATCCTAAGGTATTTGAGAGAAGCATAGAAGTTAAACCAGTAAGGTAAGGTAGAGAAGAAAAAAGAACAAAACTTGATGTAAATCACAGATGTCAAAGAACACAAGGAAATAGAATATGGGGTTTCACTGCTGGGTACTGGCAGGGGTGTATGATGGAGTGCGTTCTCCTATATGATCAAAAGGTGAAGTTATAGTTATGTATGAAGTTTGAATGACTATAGTGAACTTTGAGTGAACCCTCAAGCAGGCAGCCATTTGGCCTGCTAGCAGGGGGAACTAAGTGTGAGAGGCTTGTAGGCTTTCTGTGGGCTTGAGAGATTAACAAGGGGAAACTGAATCTGGGAGACTTTTCTTCTTGGCTCATCTCTATAAGGAGAGAGGCTAACAAGTGGGGTGTCTTTCCAGACCTCCATCAAAGGATGGGAGAGTCCCCCTAAGCTCTACCAAGCTTTCACATAGTCCTACATAAATGAACATTTTTTTTATTTTAAATTTTATTTATTTATTTATTTGAGACAGCCAGAAATTGAGAGGAAGGGGGGTATAGTAATAGAGAAAGGGGTCTGGGTGCTGGCACATCTGGCTGAGTGCACATGCTACAGTGCACAAGGACACAGGTTTGAGCCCCCGGTCCCCACATGCAGGGGGAAGGCTTTGCAAGTGGTGAAGAAGCCAGGTCTAAAACTAAAAATAAAATCCTATGCAAAATTATACCACAGTCAAAGATAGGAGAGAAAGAGAAAGAAAGAACCAAACATCACTCTGGCACATATGCTGCCCGGGATCGAACTCTGGACTTCATGCTTGAGAGTCCAAAGCTTTATCATTGTGCCACCTCCTGGACCAGTGTGTTCTCTTTCCTTCCTTTCAACTTTTGCTCTAATTTTGAAAATTGAAAATGAACAAAAGTAGGAAGAACAGAATGACAAAAAGAAAAAAAAAGCTCTTGTTTTGCTATTAAAATGTTTTAATTCTTTACTTTTGGTTTGTTAGTGCTGATTAATCTTACTGTTCATTTTTCATTCTTTGACTTTAGACATTGCAAACACTAAATGATCATCTTATGTATTAAAGGGATCAGAAAATGCTTCTCTCTTCATTATCAAGAATTAATTGAACATATTAGCTCTCTATCCACTGTAAATTAGAAAATAGAAACTCAACAAGATGCTAAAGGAGCAAGCTAATTTAGAATGGAGGTGGGAAAAAAGAAAAAAATATTGGAAGTGTGAAAGATAAGCAGTGGAAAGACTAGGGCTATTTCCTGCTGAAAGTCACATGGTTTTTATCCAAATTAAAAAAAAAAAACTTTACTCATTACATTTAAAATAATAACATCAATTTCAATGAATTTAAAAATTAAATAAATGACAAAACTAGATAAAATATTATATTTTTAAAGACAATTTTGCTTTGCTCTTTCATTCAGTTATAATATACAAACAATAAATTGGCTACTTTAATGTTCTTCAGCTCCTTGGTGTTTTATTGCTCTAAACCTTTGTTCTAATCCATAAGGGTCATTTTACAATAATATGTAGTAGGTAAAATATGACTTTATTCCATCTACATACTGCCCATAATCTTGGTAGATGTGTGTGTGTGTGTGTGTGTGTGTGTGTGTGTGTGTGTGTGAAGAAAACTTGAAGGTTCAATGTGGACTGAGAATAGTGTGATTTAATATTTCAGGCTGTCATATGTAACATGAATCCACTAGTACTACAAAAAAAAAGAGACACAGGAGAGAAATGAAGATGTAAACTTTGCATTTTGTTGTGTTCTGCAATCTGTAGAAGAGTAGACATCTGAGACAGAGTATGGGTTCCAATCTAGGTTGTGATATTTACTGAAGAAACAGTGAGCAAATAGCATCAATTCCCTTCATCTGCCTGTCTCACCCCTAAGAGGAGGTTTATTATAATAATAATACCTACCCAATTAGACTTGCTGTGAGTTTAAATGAGTTAATATATAAAAATTGATCTCAATAGTCTCCACAGCAAGAAATCACTCTGGAGAAGTTAGTTGTTATCTGAGCAATAATTAATAGCAATTGGATTTTGTAAACAGTGGAATAAATTATGGCAAAGACTCCAAGTCACTCTTAATGAGTGGTTTATTCAAATAGCTGTTGGGTCTTTCTGAATAATGATGCTAAGATAATTCTCCTAAATAATAATAAAAAAAACTCTTTGTTTTAGGTAGCAGCAATAAAGTTGGCATTTGATAGAGTGGCCTGAGGCAGCGACAGGGGTTTTTACCTGCTTGTAATCTAGTGATCATTTCATTACTCAGATGAGGAAACCCAAATATTCACCACTAGCAGAGGCTGCTCTGGAAGCAATACTTTCTGATTTCCTGCTCAGGAATGTCTTTCACAGTGTTTTCAACAAACCAAGGGAGTCTTTTGTCATCTTGAATAGTTATTATTGATATTCTTCAGAATATAAAAGATGAATAAATTAGATAAAAGTGATTAGTTACAAACAGAAAGCAGAATTATTTAATAAAATAAGGAATTTATGCTATTTTAAAATTCCTTTTCATAGTTTAGGGCTAGTTGGCCAAATCACTGATCAGTAGTTAGTTACTTTACCCATCCCTTCTCTTCCCCCTTCCATTTCCCCTTCCCCTTCTCCTTCCCCCTTTCCATTTCCCCTTCCCTTCCCTTCCCTTCCCTTCCCCTTCCCCTTCCCCTTCCTTCCTTCCTTCCTTCTTTCCTTCCTTCCTTCCTTCCTTCCTTCCTTCCTTCCTTCCTTCCTTCCTTCCTTCCTTCTTTCTTTCCTTCCTTCCTTCCTTCCTCTTTCTTTCTTCCTTTCTTCCTTTCTCTTTCTTTCTTTCTTTCTTTCTTTCTTTCTTTCTTCCTTCCTTCCTTTCTTTCTTTTTTTCTTCTTTCTTTCTTTTTGCTTTTGGCATCAAGGTTATCTCTGGAGCTTGATACCTGCATGATAACTCCACCATTCTTAGTGGTCACTCTTTTTCTTTCTTTTCTTTTCTTTCTCTCTCTCTCTTTTCTCTTCAGATAGAAAATAATTTCTTTTTTATTCTTTATTATGTTTATTTATTTATTGGATAAAGACAACAAGAAATCAAGAGGGAAGGGCATGAGAGAGGGAGAGAGACACCAGCAACACTGATTCACCATTCATGAAGCTTTCCCCTTGAAGGTGGGGCCTGGGAAATCAAACCTGAGTCCTTGTGCATTATAACATGTACATACAACCAGTGTGCCACCACCCAGCTCCCATAGGAAATAATTTCTGCTGGTTGGTGCCATTTGGAACTGATGATCTTCTGACTTAAGATTTGCAAACAGTGGGCCAGTGAGACAGCTCTCTTAAAGTGTGCTGCTTTGCCATGTGTGCCACCCAGATTTGAGTTCAACTTCCACTTCATTAAAGGACGCTTCAGTGCTGTGGTTTCTTTCATTCTCTCTGCCTTCACTTTCACTTAAAAAAATAAAAATAAAAAATATTCGCTGATATCTATCCCAAAGGTTCCAATCCTCCTGTGTATGAAAAAAACAGTGGAAATAGTTTACTGGAGAAACTGACCTAAAAATCTTCTTATCATACAAAGTCTACCTCAACCACCAATTTTCATTTCTTTGTCATTTTACTTTTAACATACTATGAAAGCAGCACTGTTTTTCAGCAATATTAAAGAAAACTGGAACATGTTTATTTTATTAATATCTATTGAGATTCAGCATCCTCCTGATTCCATAACTAAAATTTCTTAAAACCCTAATTCTATCCTTATCACTTAAAGAAATTCTCAGTTGGGGGCCAGGTGGTACACCTGGTTGAGTGCCCATATCATAATGTGCAAGGACCTGGTTTGAGCCCCTAGTACCCACCTACAGGAGGAAAGCTTTGTGAGTGGAGAGGCAGTGCTACAGACGCCTCTCTCTCTTCCTCTCTATCACTCCCTGCCCCCTCAATTTCTGGCTGTCTATATCCAATAAATAAAGATAATAAAAAAATGAAAATAAAGATTAAAAAAAAGAAATTCTCAGTTGTATTCTTCTGCCTGAGATCTCTGTGTACAGTTTTGTTCTTTACTTGACAGCCCTTCATATTTTAAAAAAGAAAAGGCACGTTAATGAGTGTTTACAAGAAATTCCTTGTGTGCATTTTGTTGTTGCTGTATATATGTGATTTTGCAACTATATGTAGAATTTGTCTTGGGGATACTTAGCACATATAATGGAACTACTCAAATGTGATTTTTCAGTAAATGTGGGAATATTTTCCCTGACTATTGAAAATGGAGGTTTTAGGAATTCAGAAAGCATGATGATTGTAACTAGACCACAAGAATATTTTTAGAAATTCCAGTTTTCTTTTCTTTCTTTCTTTTTTTTTTTTTTTTTTGCCTCCAGGGTTATTGCTGGAGCTTAGTGCCAGCAGTATGAATCCACTGCTCCTGACAGCCTTTTTGTTTTTTTTTCCAATTTTGTTTGATAGGATAGTGATCCAGTTTTCTTTTTAATGATTAGCATAGATTTTTCAAGTTTAATCTAGTATTATAATGACTAAAGCTTGCTCAAAATTTGGGGCTTACTCTCTTTATGTGGGATTACAACGTCACTGAATATCAACACGTTGCCATAAATTCACAGTGCCAATGGAATCATTAAGAGAGATGAGTTTTCACAACCTACTCTCTTCTGCAGAAAGGGATATCACTGTACTACACTATTCCATTGTTTTAGTGCCCTAACACCTGATGTAAAGAGATCATTTATCCTGCAGCTATCTGTGATTCCTTACTATAAAAACTCAGTTAATCTTTTGCAGCTGAATCTAAGAAAGCTGTTGTGAATCATGAAGTGTGTTACCTATTCTGTGAGAGAAGACATTGTACTTCTTATTTGTATGATTAGAATTTTAGGGGGGTTCTAGCTTGTGTGAGGACTTTCCTATTGACTAACATTCTCAATAATGTCTCTCTATGGTTTGAAGTAACAAAAAAAGGCCCACTTCAAATCAGTAGCAGCAATAAGTGGAATCTATTGGCTCACAAAACCATTGTTTCTACAGAAGCTTGTGGCAAATGATCTCCTCAGTATGTCTTGGCAAGTTCTTTTTCATTTTCATGTTCCAGAATATTTACTACATTCACCTGAACAGCTTCAAGGAAAGAAAGAGGCAAGCAGCATCTGCTGATATACTTAGATAAAGTCATTTTCAGTGACCCAAATTGGATCATGTATCCACCCCTAGCCTTGTGTGTGTGATTGTGTGTGGCTGAAATGGATAGAGCAAAAGGATTAACTAAAACTAGCCCCACTCTCGAAACTAAGAGTGAGGTCATTCTCATCGAGTTGTAAGGCTAGAACACAATATTTGAAAATAAATTTTTCCTAAAGGTAAATTTGACATACACATTTAAAAAAAAAAAAGGTGAGATTCAAGTTGAAGAGTTAGTAAGTGTGCATTACAGATATAATCTCAGATTTCTTGTATGAAGTTGGATAATTTATCAAGAAATGGAGCATAGAAAGCAACCATTTAGACTAACTACCTTGAAAACCTTGAAACCACAGGCAGCGGTACCAGAATCTTTAAGAATGTAAGATAGAAATCTCCAAACAGTATTGACGTTTTCTGCTCAGAAGAATGTCTTAGCTGTGTCAAAAGGGTTTGAAGGCATGAACTATTATCTTTATCATGATCTCATGCTGCATTCCTATTTTTCTGAAGTGTTTTTTTATGGCAGAGAGGATCAATGAAAATCTGATTACTTCACTTTGTGTCTCTCTGAACCACCTGTTTTGGATTTCTTCACACACTGAGGCTACTCTGATAGCCAGTGACGTGGAAGTTACTTTTGTCAGTATTTTAAACAAAAGAAGCCTAGATTCCAAGTCTGTCTGAGTAGTAAGATTGTTATGTCAGCTGCATACCAAGCTACATCCGAATAAATAGTAAGACTTCAGAACATTATATAGGAGAAAGACCCCAATACTAAAGTTATATGGATTTGAACTCTAATGTTAGCTTTATTCATAATTAAGGCATAACTTTCCTCAGATAAAAATGTAACCTATAATTGGAAATCAAATTGTATGTATCATAGTTATGAAGGATTATATGTCACCTATTGTTTTCTTTTTTTTAATTTTATTAATGATTTAATATTGCTTTACAAAACTACATGTCAACAGGGATATAATTCCATATTGATCCCACCACCGGACTTCTGAACCCCTGATCTATCCATTGCAAGCCACAACATTTATCCAAAGGTTGCAGACATGGGTTAACTATCATCTCTACAACTATCTGTCTACATTTGTACACAGTTAACCGCTTTTTCTTTCATGTCCCATCCTCTCCTTCCCCCTAAGCCACACATGACCCTATTACTACATCCAAATGTCCATCCCTTTTTCCTTTCCTGTCTCTGGATCCTGATGAAGTTGAAGTTCAGAGCTCTCTTATCTTCTTCCTCCTATCACTTCTATCTCACTGGGAATATGGAACAAAATTGTTTATGGGGTACAGAAGGTAGGAGTTTTCGCTTTGTAATTGTTTCTCTGCAGGACATAGATATTTTCAGGTAAAACCATATACCCAGCCTGTATCCATCTTTCCCTAGTGGGTCAGAGCTCTGGAGAGGTGAGGTTCTAGGACATATTGGCCTTTCCAGTAAAATCAGGATAGAATCATGACAATGTCTGTAACTTGGTGTCTGGAAGGTTGCAAGATATAAAACAAGACAAAATGGCTAATTAACAGTGTGGGCTCACTTTGGGTCCCCCTTTCCCTGGCCAGCTGAGAAGAGATAGCAGCCCCCCTGAGATAGCTACCCCCTGAGGGTAGCTCTGCATGCTGAGGGCAAAGTGCAAAGAGAGACAGGGCAATCAGCTCTGAGAAAGCCTCAGTGGGACAATTAATTTATTGAAAGAAAAAGCAGGTAAATATAGGCCATGACTTGGGGGAAGGTTTGGGGTATCCATTAACAACACAATGCACAGTTACATTTTGACAATAGACTATTTGATCGTAAGCTTTATAATGTACATTTTTCCGGAGGTAAATTGCAGGCACTTTAGGGCAGCAGGGGAAGAAAAGGAGGCAGCTGAGCAATCAGGATGTTTGCTGGTGGTTTTAAGGTTAACACAGTAATCCATGGCTTTTAATTAAAGAAGGAAGGGGTGGAGGTGGCATGTGTAGAAAGGCGCCCACGTCCGGGAGTCCAGCCATCATAAATTTTAGAGACCTGGGGAACCTGCCCTTGTCTCTACTTGAAGGGAGAGTTGGGAGTCAATTCACTTGGACCTCATGGAAACAATGGCCTGGAACTTCTGGGACAGTGGGCCCCACTCTTCAACAGAACAGGAACCAAAAAGTAGGAACAGATCAAATGAGATTAGGGATTTTAGTCACCTATCTTTTTCTGTTGCTCTATATCAATGGATTACGTCAATGTCCACTATATAAGACATGAACACTATTCATCTCTTAATCTTCCATTGTCCTTTTCTACTTAGTTCTTATAGAATTTGTTTATTTAATTACTTAATGCATCACTAGAGAATTAATCTCTAACCTCATGCTTGTACAATACCCCTGAATGACCTCCCCAAGACCAGAGAAAGGAGAGATACTACAGTACTGCTCCACCATCCATTGTTCTCCTTGGTGCTATTCATAGTGTTCCCACATGGTGGTGGAACTGAAATTCTACCTCTCACACAGCAGGGCACACATTCTACCCAAAGAGCTATCTATACATTCCCTAGAAAATTCTTGGTGGCCATGGCATATAAATGCCATCTTTGACTTAATAACCATAAAAAACAACCTCATATATATTCACCAGTTGATATAGTTATCAAGGGTACAAACTCTCAAGGCAGACACCTAGTGTTTGAATATAAGTTCCTTCTTTGTCTCCTTAGTGACATAGAGAAGCTATTTCAGTTCCCTTGTCTTTTTAACTCATCTATTTATTAAAAATGATGATAAAGATCCTCTCTTTTATCGAAAGCTTACTATATTCCAGGTCTCCCTTTAATATTTACTGCATATGAATTCAGTTCTCTTTCTGATGACACCACATACTGATACAATTATTATCATTGTTTTATCAATGAGAAAACAATGAAGTGAAGCATCCTCTAATTCTATCATTACATAGCTTCATGTCAAAGTCCTTCCCATCTATTTTCTCATGTAATCTACTCAAAGACAAACAACTTAATACATTACTTCTATAGTACCTTTAATTTCCAGAGAAGGCTTAAGAAGCTACCTAAGATAATAATGACTGATATTTAATACTATCTACCTTTTGTTTAATCTTTCTTATTTTTGATAAATACATATGCATGTATGATGACTATGAGATGGTATATTCTGTAGTCAGAATCATTTCAGACATTAAGTATTAATTGCTTGATTTTTCTTGAATGATTTCTGCAGTTGAGTTTTCCTTTTTTTTCCCCTCTAGGAAATGATACATCTCTTAATAGCACCTGCAATAGCATTTATATTTAAGATATTTGATTATGTGGATGCTGCCACAATTTTTCCATGATCAACAGTTGACAACTTTTTACCTATAAAGGACATATATGACTTAGTATCACTGTACTCAGGCTTTGTTATTTAAACAAAATGTCTTTTTGTTTTTAAGGGTTTCCTTGTTTATGCCTTTTTGTTTGCTAGGATAGAGAGTAACTGAGAGTGGGAGAGAGAAAAATAAGATAGTTCCTGTAGCACTTCTTCACCACTTGTGAAGCTCCTTGCCTGCAGGTATGAACTGGGGCTTGAACCCTGGTCTTAGTGCATGGTAATATGTGCTCAGCTAGGTGCACCACAGCTCAGTCTCTCAACAATTTGTCTTGATCTAAGTCATAGGTGCTTTGAAGGGTCTTCTAATAATTTACTATATATATACTTTTTCCTTTTTTTCTGTTGATACTATTTTACTAGAAAATTTATTTGCATTTGATTCCTTTATTTCTGCCATTTCATATTATATGAATTTAGTATTGCTTCTGAAGTAATATTTGTCTTTCTTTATAAAATGTGTTCAAAAATTATCTTTCAAAACTATCTCATTTAATTTAATATTTTTTCTCATTTCATTTTAGATCTCATCATATATATAGCATTCATATTATGAATTCATTTATAGTTTTATTATAGCTAATAAAATCACACATATCTTACATATTTACGTAAAATATTGTTTTTCTATTTTCCAAGTTTAACTACACAGGTTAATTATTTTCTTCTCTCCTAGTTTGTTTTTCAAAGTCATATCTAATTGTAAATTTTCTATATTTAAAAGATAGAAACAGTAGAATAATAGTTATTCCCTCAATAAGGATTTAGTAATATGCTATTATCTCTTGTTGCTGTATTGGGGAAAATTTGGACTGAGTTTGTTCTCCCACACATTTAAAGTTTTGTCACACAGAATCCCAAAAAAGAATTGAAGAGAAAGCATGATTTGGGGGAATTTCAAACTTTATTTAGGAAAGTTGAGAACATGCACATGTTGGAATATATATAGGCCAAGAGAGAGAGAAAGAGAAAAAGACAGAGAGATCCTGGGAGCCCTTAGTCACATGATGGCAGGCTCATTTAGACATAGAGAGCAAGTCACATCCATAGGTCTAGTTTATAAACATTCAAACAGGCCTTCACCTCCTTTCTAACCACACTTGTTCCCACACCCATTTTCTCTGTAGCAATCTACTTCCCCCAAGCACACAGATGCCTGGTGTGAATATGTGTCCTGGTGTGGTGCAGCAGTGTCTGTGTGCAACTAATGAGCCATTTGCCAATTCCCTCCTGTGGGTTTCTAGACTGACTTCTACATGGAAGGATCAAGAAAACCAGTTATGTTTCAGGGAGATGAACATTTATTAGAAGAAAACAAGGAAAGACAAGGAGAAGAAAGTACAAGCCATGCAGGCACATATACTCCTGAGAAAGAGACAAACTAAGACCCTGGGTCCCTAGGTCTTCTGGCCTGGCCCTCAGGGGATGTGCTTCACCCTTTGTCTTTAAGTGCTCCATCTGCATTTTATGGCCTTGGCAGTCAGGTTGAAAAGGAGTGCTGACTTAGAATTTCCTTATGGCCCAGCCTCTGTACTGTTTTCCTGGCTTTCTGCTGGGTGCAGGGGGAGGGGTGCTGCTCTCTCTATGTTTTCCTGCAACAAATGTACCCATCACAAAAACAAACAAACAAATAAAAAAAAAGCCATCACAATGAGTGGGGACACTTAACTGAATAACTTAATAACTGAAACACTTAACAAACACATTTAACATTAAACATTTAAAATTTAACATTAAGCACCCACATTTAACAAACAACCATAGCCAGGTGTAAAATAAAGATAAACAGAGATCATATTGAAAATTAGTTTCACTGGCCAATGAAATAGCTTACTAGGTAGTGTACAACATAGGTTTCAACCCTATCCCTACCACATTGAAGGAAATACTCTCTAAGGCTCTCTGTCCCTATCTAAAATGAAACAAAACAAAACATAAAATAGATTAAACTTTTAGAAAGTCAAGTGGATTACAAAGTTAAGTGGAGAAACTTCCTTAAAGGACAAAATGGTAGAGGGGCCAGGTAGTGGTACACCTGGTTGAGTGTACACATTACAGAGCACAAAGACCCAGGTTTGAGTCCTGGTCCCCACCTGCAGGGGGAAAGCTTTGCAAGTGGTGAAACAGTGTCGCAGGTGTGTGTGTCTCTATCTCCCTCTCTATCTCCCCCTTCCCTCTTGATTTCTGGCTATCTCTAGCCAATAAATAAATACAGATAATTTTTTAAAAAAATTAAAAAATGTCTCAGTCTTTAAATATATATGTGAACAAAATTGTAGAACAAATTTACCATGTAAGAAAAAGATACAGCAAAAGCAAATTTTTTTTTAAAAAATTGCAGAATGACAACGGTCTGAAGATCAAAGAAAGCAGTGTTAGTACTCAGGATGTCTATAGCTTCTAGAGCACCAACAGCAATTTGGGATAGAACTATTTTTAAACATTAACAATTATAGCAAAAGGCAAAGCCTGCTGGCACTGGTATTAACATGTTGACTCAAGAGAATCTGTGTATGGGATTACCAGGTAGAGAGGCTCTGAGAGTTCTCTGTGGTAATGCCAGAGTGGTGGTAACAATGACTTAATATTCAAGATGAAAAATATGATACTACTTTTGCAAATTTCATATAATGAAATATAATTCCTGGAGAGTCTCTCAACCTGAACAGATACTATATATAGTTGCAGTTTGCTCCCAGAAGAGGGGAGGTTTTTTCCCCCAATTAAAATAAACTCACCAGTAGTAGTCTCCAGGAAGAACTCAAATGATAGGCATATGGCCCAAATTAACACAAGAAAATATTTACCTACTCCTCCTCTTAGGCATTATTGGGTCACTGCAATAGATTTAGATTCCTTAATGATTTGTTATAGGTGCTGGGAATTGACTTTATTCCTGGGAGTGAGGGAGGTTTGATGAACTTGCTTGCCCTTGGACTATGTTAGATTTTCCAGAGAGTTGATATAGAATTAAAGTTCTAACATGCTGAAGCATTGACATTCACATCAAGTGGATTTTCCCTCCAGATTCGTATGTTGAAATCCCAGCATCTCACTGTGTGCATTTTGAGGTATGGCCTTATATATATATATCCAGTTAAAGTGATGTAATTAGAGTGGCTCCTAAATTAATAAGGGATAACTTGTGACTGAAACCTGTCTTATCCTAGTGTCTCCTCCAGACACTACTGAGTCTTACAGAAAAAAAAAAAAAAAAACAGTTTAGAATGAAAGCATGTTTACACTGAATATTAGCTAATATGGACAATTAGTTACAGAAATGATTAAATATGTTTGTTAAATGAGTGAATCAGAAACTTAATGGTTTGAGAAAAAGAGAAAATCCAGAGTGCTAAGGAAAATATACTAATAAAGTATAAAAACATATAGCATTGTTATATAGCATATTATATCATTATACAGCATAGAGAAAATAATTGTGGAGTGGCGGCTCACCCCATTAAGTACACAAGGACCCAGCAAGGATCCAGTTCCAGTGGACTCTCCACCTGCGGGGGGAGAGGGGGTGTCTTTTCACAAGTGGTGAAGCAGGTCTGCAGGTATCTATCTTTCTCTCCTTCTTTCTATCTCCCTCACCTATCTCAATTTCTCTCTGTCCTATCCAATATATGTTTTTTAAATGGAAAAATTGGCTGCCAGGAGCTGTGGATTCATAGTGCACCAAACCCTAGCAATAACCCTAGAAGAGAGAGGGACAGAGAGAGATAAATAGAGGGAGAAGAACTGCCATTGATTCATGATTCAAGAAAGACTTACTCTGTTAAACTTTGAAGGCACATCTCTATGCCTCTTACTCTCAGTATTTATTTAGCAAATCCATTGAGCCTTTCTTTTGAGCTTTTCCTTAGACAAACTCAAGTCTCACTTCAAAGATCCTTTCATTTTTTTAAACAAATATGCAATAAATAAATATGCAATAAACAAAATATGCCAAGAGTACTTTAATGATGACTCTTTAGTCACTATCAGGCCACCCCATCAGCTGGGGCCCCATTCAGAGAGTCCTGAGATTCCCGAACAGACATGATGGGCCTAGACCTCAAATAAATCCCTCTTACCTTATTACTGGTCATCTCTATCAGGAACAACACAATAGACCCCTTTGTGGGCCCCCCCATAGGACCTTGCCCTAAACTTGGATCAACAACTGTAGAGAATGTTCCATCCTCTGAAGGGAGGATGGACAACATACTGTATGCTACATCTGAGGAAGATGGGTCAATATTGTGGCAGCTTGGAATGTTCCTACTCATGACCACAGAATGTGAGCTCAGATCTACAGGGATGCAGTGGTCACATAGGTTCCTAAACTGTATATGGGCCCCAGATCAAATCAAATAGATGAGTTTTACAGTCAACAATATTTATACCCCTTTGCCATATTAGGGAGCTACTTTCTTCCCTGGTCCAACTTTCTGGTCATTTTTCTATCCATGACATCATCTCCCCAGACAATAACTTGGTGTTGTTGTGCGTGGGCTGTGGAGAAGAGAGAGAGGAGGGGTCCAGAGCGAAGAGGAAACACAAATCTTTATTTGCGCTGGCACCTCAGAGTTAGGTGCTAGAGAAGCAGGTTGGGCCATGTGGAGGTAGTGAAAATGGCTGCCTCACTCAGTAACCTTTCCTGCGTCTGAACACTTGCCAGCCAGTGAAGCGTTGGCAAGAGAGTGAGGTGCGGAAAACGAAGGGCTTTTATAGGAGTAGCTTTCATGAGAATGGGAAGGGGCAGGAGTAACCATAGCACTCCAGGATAGGATGATAACTCTCGTGAGAATGGGAGGGGGGAGGAGTAACCAAAGCACTCCAAATATCGAGGGGATATAGACAATGTCCTGAGGGCATAACATGGCGGAACAGGCAATCCCAGAATGTCCCAACTCTCATGGGAACTAGTAGCCTGAGGGGAAAACATGCCAGATGTGAATGCATCTGCACAATTTCCCAGCATCTCCCCCTTTCCTTTTATCTAATGCCCAGGGCAACAGTGTGCAAAGTCTGTGAACTACTCAGGGTCAGTCTATGAAAAACCAGCAACGTAAAGGGAAGAAAGCTGCTGTAAAATTGTCTAAAGTGTCCAAAGGGTATACCAGCAAGTCCGATAAAGGTCTCAGTCCAAAGTAGGCGACTAGGGGGAGAAATGGCAGGGGATGAAATGCTGCATGAGGAAGGTCAGCCTCTGGAATTCTGCTTTTCTGTAGAAAGTGATCTGGAACCACCAAAACATGACAGGTCAAAGCAAAAGCAGGAAAGGCAGACAGGCAGTAAAAAGGTTCTGTCCTTGGAGTCTGTGAATCAGGTTCTTCAGATCGCGTCAGGTGACATCTAGGGTTTCGGGGGGTGTGCTACTGTAGTCGTGCCATCTAGTGGGTGATGTCAGGGTGTGCAGGGGTCCAGATGTTTTTTTCCGGGATTCCTGTGGAAGAAACACAAACAATCTGCTTCTCATGGTTAGCAGGGCATCTGATTTGAATGCTTTATAGAAAAAGAGGTTTGGTGCCTTGACCAACTGAGTATTGGGGGATGTATCTTTCCTATTCATTTATGATTATATTTTATATTATTTGTCATGGTAGCCGTTATCTGGAAGGTCCTGGGTGATTCATGGGGAAAAAGAACTTATCTTTTAACAAAGACTCTAAGGTGTAGGGAAGCAGAAACTATCTTATCCCTTTTTTTTTTTTAAAATAAATCTGTAAGGTTTTCTTTGTCCATAAAACATCTCAAAAAATGTAGCAAGACACTTATTGTGAGACTAAGCTTCCTAACCCATCAAATTTTAGAAAGGAACTTGATGTACAGATCTCCAGGAAATTCAATGTCAGCCAAACAGACGAAAATACAGACCCACTGAAAGCAGGTCGAACAAAGCAGTTAAGGCAGGAGTGTGATGAATGGGAACAAGGAAAAGCAGGACAAAGAGGGAGAGGGAGGCCAAGCAGCAGGACTGCACAGATGAGACTGAACTTGGATGTGAGCTCCACTGTGGTGCTGTCACTCACACTCGTGGCTACTTAGGAATGTTCACATCACTGAAACTTTATAGATGCATGTTGCCACCAAAATGCTTGATAAGTGGATTTCTTCTGTAAAATCACTTTGGATCCAGCCAAGACGCCAGGTCTGGGAGTCTGAGTTCTACTTGATTTACATTTTTAATAAAAATTTTTCTTCATCTGGTTAAGACTATCACTGATCACTGTTACTCATGTCCAGAGGTATAGATGCTGGATTTTATTCTAGCTGAGGACTGGAAGTCATGAGGAGACTGGGTAGGCTTTTGTTCAACCTGTGAACAAAGGCAAAAGACCCCTGATACTGGGTGACTCTTGGAGCAGGCTCAGTGGGCACAGTTCACATACAGAGGAAGATAGCAAGATGGAAATTTTCACTTCAAATTTTTTCCAGAGATGGCCATCTGACTGTAATTCTGCATTATCTACTGAAAAGGACATGGAAAGACTAGTCACTCTAACTCTGGAAGGCTTAAAAGAACGTGATCCTAACCAGAGACAGAATTTTCTGTAATTTCCACCTGCATATCAGATTTCAGGCTCAGGGAAAAAAAACAAAAACAAACAAACAAACAAAAAACTGGTATAGCCACAAGCCTTTTGGAATATAACTAAAATATCTACTAACTATCTACAAAATGGAATGCCCCCTAGCTCTTCATCTGCACTATTCCAGCCTTTAAGTTCATGATTGATCAACAATTTGTTTGGTTTTGTATGTCAACTCTTTTTTCAGCCACCAGGTTCCAGATGCTAGCATGATGCCAAACAGACTTCCCTAGACAGACAACGCCACCAATATGTCCTGGAGCTCTGCTTCCCCAGAGCCCCACCCTACTAGAGAGAGACAGGCTGGGAGTATGGATCACCCTGTCAATGGCCATGTTAAGCAGGGAAGCAATTACAGAAGCCAGACCTTCAACCTTCTCCATCCCACAATGACCTTGGGTCCATACTCCCAGAGGGTTAAAGAACAGGAAAGCTATCAGGGGAGGGGATGGGATACGGAGTTCTGGTAGTGGGAATTGTGTGGAGTTGTACCCCTCTTATTCTATGGTTTTGTCAATGTTTCCTTTTTATAAATAAATAAATAAACAAACAAATAAATAAAAATATGCCAACAGGGGTAGGAGTAGCTAGCATAATGGTTACACAAAGAGACTTTCATGCCTGAGGCTCTAAAGTCCCAGGTTCAATCCCTGCAACACTATAAACTAAAGATGAGCAGTGCTCTGAAAAAAAAAAAAAAGCAGTGAGATTCTAATAACCGAATGTACCTATTTATCTATTTGCCTAACAATTTGGGACTGTCAATAGAGGAGGTGACTCAATGGTGTAAGATTTCTATAGGTGAAGTTAAGTTTGGTCTCATACATACCAGAGTTAAACTTGTTCTCTCTTTCTTTCTTCCTCTCTTACTAGATACATACATTTTACTAAATAAATAAATAAATAAATAAATAAATAAATAAATAAACTGTTCAGGCACATATTAATTAGAAATTTAGCTTCTGTTAGTACTGTATCTCCTCTCTATCTTTAATAACCTATCCATTTTCTTTTCCCTTTTCTTCTTCCACTTCCATAATTATCTCTTCCCAGGGTCAACCAATGTATTTGTTGGAAATATATGATTATTATCATATTTTAATTGATTTCAAACTAAGGGCATTTAAAGCATTTTTTCCCTCTCACTCTGTTTTGTTGTTGTTGTTGTTATTTGTTGTGGTATATGTGAATAACAAATCCTTTGTGAGAGCACATTTTAACAAAGAATGAATAGTTATCATGATCTAAATAATAGTCATCATCTAAAATTCTTATAATTCTATGAATTCTTTGAGACAGAAATAGTCAGTTATGGGGAGAAATGTTGAATTCCCCAATTCAAAATTCACTTCCTTACTGAAAGATCATCTTGTAAAGTCTGTGATGGACTAATTCCCCCTTGAAATCTTAAAATTACTTGCTCTTAAAAGTTGATAAAACACAATTCTAAAACATGTATTATTTGACTTCAGTGTCAAGTAAAAAATGATACAATGGGAGTTTAAAATCCCCTATAGTAAAGAGAAAAAAGAAGAGTGAGAGTCAGAAAGGAAGGAAAAATGGGAAAATAAAAAAAAAAAAGATAAGGAGAACTAGAAGACACAGAAAGTGATAGCATAAATTAATAGAGGAACGAACAGGCAAGTGAAATCACTTCTTTTTCTGTTTTTTTTTTCTTTTTTAATTCACACTCTGCAATTTTATTCCCCATTTAATTAAAAATATATACCTATATATGAAATTCTTATTCTGTTTGTGCTTCATCAACACTGGTATGTGATCATGTAGGCCAATCTATGTTGCATATAATTTCTCAGAAAGATCTTTTTGCCTTATTGCTGTCACTTTTTCAGTTTTAAAAGAAAATGCAAACATCTCATAAGCTCCTTTTTTTGATATTTTATAATACATATTATATTACTGACACAAATGGGTTGCAAGCGATTAAAGTTTGAAGAATATCCAAATGCAATCTTAAGTAATAGTCATAAATGATAGAAAATCTTTCTGCAACATTGTTACTGCTTCAAATGACACATATATTTTGCATTTAGATGTTTTGTTCCCTGGAATATTTTTGTACTATATTCTACTCAAATATCAACTAAAGCGAATTTATTCTATGGACAAGGTACAAATATTATAAATAGGAGAGGGGATGAGCTGTTTAAGGAGAGAGACATAAATGAAGGAGAGAGAAAAAGAAGGAAAGAAAAGGAAACTATAAAAAGCAAGAACTCAATTTTATCTATGCCACAGATTATCACTGCTCACATACTTCAGAAATAAGCACATACTCTAGAAATGCTATAAACCCATACTCTATTTTTATATTGATTTATTTTTTAATGTTTATTAATTTAATATGATAGATAAATGGAGAGGCATGAGAAGAGAGAAAGAGAGAGACAGAGAGAGAGAGAGAGACCTGAAGCATTGTTTTACCACTTGTGAAGCTTCCCTTCTTCAGGTGAGGATCGGGGGCTTGATCCTGGGTCCTTGCACAGGGCCACGTGAGCTTTCAACTAAGTGTGCCACCACCCAGCGCTTAACTCTATTTTGAGAAGAGCTAAAGTAAAAAAAAAAATACTGTCCTTGAGCATCACTGTTATCATTTGAAAACTAAGACTGACTAGATGATCTTCTTTTTTAAAATTTTTGTCACCAGAATTATTACTGGATCTTTGTGAAGGCACTGTGAATTCAGCATTCCCATTGGCCAATTTTTCCTTTTTTTTCCCTTTTAATTTAGTTTATAGGACAGAGAGAAATTGAGAGAAGAAAGGGAAACAGAGGGAGAAAGACAGAAACCTGCAGCACTACTTCAGAGCTCATGCACCTTGCTCCTAGAGGTAGTGAATAGGGTTTTGAACCCGGTCTTTGTAATATGGGCACTTCTTGGATATGTCATTGCCTAGTCCCTCACTGACTAGATGGTCACTAGTTCTGATATTCAAATGAATTCTGTATCTGGTTTCTTGGTTTCTGTTGTAACATATTTTATGTAACAGCCATTGTGGTATAGAAAGAATTGTTAGTACATCAAATAGTGTAATTGTGTAAGTACATTAAATAGTATAATTGTGTTAGTACATCAAATAGTGTAATTGTGAGTACATCAAATGTACTTTGTAGACAAATAACATATTTAGCAAATATAGATGCAAAGGTAATAATCAGTAGGATTTCTAATAACAAGTATCAGGAAGTCTGAGATCAGAAAAGTTCATATATATATATATATATATATATATATATATATACACACATATATATGTATATTTTGTATTAAAATACCTCTGATGAGTTCACTAACTGAAATGTCAACAAGATAAATATTATACAGTGTTAATATTTGTCACTGTAAGTGTTCTGGGAGGTGGCACAATGCATACAGTATTGGAATCTCAAACATGAGCTTCTGAGTTCAATCCCTGACTGCACATGTACCGGAAAGATGTCTGCTTGTTTCTCTCATTCTTCTCCTATCTTTTTGATTAATACATAAATTTTTAAAAATCTTTAAAAAATATTTATCGCTGTGACATAACATTATTTAAATATAAATGCATTACATTTGTTTCGCTTCTGTCAGTATTACTACCAAATTTATAAGTGCTCTTTACCATGACAATTATTAAATCCTCATGATATTACTTCAAAACCATGGATGTATCATATCCTTGCCATGTACAACTAAGGTATCTTGCAGATAGATATTCCACTGGCTTCAGCAACCATACTTAGTAATAAATATTTCCTTTTGAGGAACATTAATCTAGTAGGAATATGCCCCATAGTTCTGGGAAGCCTACATTCAAACTTAGTTTCAATTTTCAATCATTCACTTATAATAAAGATGGTTGATGCTAGCTAGAAAAGCATTGGCAGTCACATTTATCCTTAATTTTCTTGGAGTATAAACATATTCTTTCCAGTAATGACAATAATTTTGCTATAATACTTAGGTTATAAGTACATCCTCTTATAAAGGCTAAAATACTTGAAATCAGAACTTAGCTCAAACAAATTTAATAAGGAGTCATCTACAATTGTATTCAGTATGATGCCACCCACTCTGGAAACCACTGTTGAAGAAAAGATGTATTTTACAGTTCCATTTGAAAAATAAAAATATCTTTGGGGGGGTTGGGGGCAGAAACTGTGGAATTATGGGGGAAGTTGAGTACATGTGTGGGTTTTCCTCAGAGATGGCATTCATCTCTGTGGCTTGTTGTTGTTTGCTGCAGAGAAGAGAGAGAGGAGGTCCGAGCGAAGAGGGAACACAAATCTTTATTTGCGCTGGCACCTCAGAGTTGGGTGCTAGAGAAACAGTTTGGGCCACATGAAGGTAGCGAAAATGGCTGCCTCACGCAGTAACCTTTCCTGCGTCTGAACACCAAAGTAAAGCGCTGACAAGAGAGTGAGGTGTGGAAGAAGAAGGGCTTTTATAGGAGCAGCTTTCACGAGAATGGAAAGGGGGAGGAGTAACCATAGCACTCCAGGATAGGATAATAACTCTCGTGAAAATGGGAGGGGGGAGGAGTAACCAAAGCACTCCAAATATCGAGGGGAAATAGACAATGCCCTGAGGGCACAACATGGCAAAACAGGCACTCCGAGAATGTCCCAAACTCTCGCGGGAACTAGCAGTAGCCTGAGGGGACAACATGGCAGATGTGACTGCATCTGCACAATTTCCCATCAGTGGCTGGAATGGAGCTCCTTTTCCAGAGTACATTATTAGCAGTCTTATCAGGCTCTGTCTGTCACCTCCTGAATGCTCAGCTGTTGTTCCCACCTGGCACCAGCAATACTACTTAAGGAAGGAAACAACAGAAAGGAAATAAAACATGAGCAAGAAACTGGTAGGATGAGCACAGGGACTGGGGAAAATGGAATCTAAATTTTGATTCATTCATTGTCATAAGCCATCTCTGAGATTATTGCCCCATCTCTTTCATTTTGCTTTCTTTCATCTTTCTTTCTTTTGCTTCTCAAGAGGTCTCTGAGACAAAGAAAATTAGAGAAAAGGGAAGAAGATGTAGGTGCTCAGGAAATCTCAATTAAGACAATTGTTGAGTCAAGGGGAAATACAATTGGCATCTGGAAGAGATTTTCAAGAAGTGAAAGTAGCCTGGAGTAGATAATGTCAGTTTTTCTTCCTTTTTATGAATGAAGGGATATTTGATTAGGACATAACAACTCATAGTTTAAAAAGATTAAAAAAGAGTTTTCAGATCATAAGCCTCCTTGCTCTAAAGCAGAAGTTTCAGTGATTCTACAACTTAAACATTTCAATATTTAGAGTGACGTAAAATAACCCTAACCCGTCAGACAAAGCATAAGATAAACCAGTTAACATAAGATATCTTCTCAGTATGTAAGGAGAAAGGAAAAAATATCAAGTATCCTTGCCCTATTTTCACTCACTCTGGTCAAAATAGGGCAAAAAAGTAATGGGATTTAGAAAGAGAGAGAGTTTTTAAGACAAAACATGGGAACAAAAAAGAATCAGGGAATTAAAATTCATGTGGATTGTTCACATATTGCCTCTTCAAGTTCAAACTCTTCTTTACAATCTATCTGCTTGTGTTTAGTCACCTCATTTGTTGAGTTTATTCCTAGGTACTTGATGTCTTTACTTTTACAGTGATTTGCTTGATTTCTAGATTTCTTCTTCTATCTTAGTGTTTGCATAGCAGAACATCACAGATTTTTTTAAATTAAATATGTATTTATTGCATAGAGACAGCCAGAAAGAGAACAGAGAGTCATCTGCAACACTGCTTCACCACTTGCAAAACTATCCCTTTGCAGGTCAGGAGTGGGGGATGGAACTCAGGTCCTTGCACATTTTTAACATGTTTGCTTAACCAGGTGCACCACCACCTGGCCCTGTATATTAATTTTGTAGCTGTCATGTTCCTATATTGCTTAATAATTTTGAGCTATTTTACATTGATTTTTTTCAAATGTCTAAGTATACTATCATATAATCTGCAAATAGTGAGTTTCTCCTTTTCTCCTCCAATGGAATAGATTTGAGAGCCCAGAAATAAACCCCCATACCTAGAAACAACTAATTTTTTAGAAGGGCTCCCAAACAATAAACAGAGGAGAGTTGCTTCAACAAATGTTGTTGGGAAATTTGGGTTGAAACATGGAGAACAATGAAGTAGGACCACCACATATCATCATGCACAAAAGTCAACACCAAATGACTCAAAGAAGAGACATTACACTAGAAATCAACAAATATATAGAAGAAGACATTGGTTGAACACTTTATGATGCCTTCTTTGGAGATTAGAGTTCAAAGGGCTGTGGAGATAGCATAAAGGTTTTGCAAAAAGCCTTTAATGTCTGAGGCACCAAAGAACAAAGTTTAATTCCCAACACCACACCACAGAGTAGACAGTGCTCTGGTTGAAAAAGAAAAAAAAAAGAAGAAAAAGAAAAGAAAAAAAAATCTTAACGGTTGAGGAGATAGAAGAGATTCTTCATGCTTGAGGCTCCAAACTCCCCACTTCAATACTTTGTATCACTATAAACCAAAATTGAACAGTGCTCTGAATAAAAAAAAAAAATCAAACATTGGACTTGAAGTGGCACACCTTGCCAAGCATGGATGTTACAATGCATAATGACTAAGTTTCAAGCCCTCAGCCCCCACCTGAAGACGGGAAGCTTTACTAGTGGTAAAGCTGTGCTTCAGGTCGGTCTCTCTCTCTCTCTCTTTCTCTCTCTCTCATTTTTTATCCCCTTCTTTATCTCTTCTCTCAATCTCTCTCTGTCTTATCAAATACATAAATAAATAATTCAATAAAAAAGACGAGTTCAATAGCAAGGGAAACTAAATAAACGAACAGGTGAAATTATATCAAACTGAAAAGCTTTACAGCAAAGAGAACTGTCACCAAACCAGACACTCTATAGGAGGGATCTTTCCATTCCATACAATAGATAAAAGATTAATAACCAAAATACAGAAATAACTCACTAACCACAGCAACAAGTAAATAAACAAGTCATTTAAAAATGGGGAGAAGATTTGGACAGAGTCTACACCAAAGAACAGATCTAGAGGGTAAACAGATATATGAGAAAATGCTCAAAAATCACTCATTATTGGAGGAATGCTGTTGGTAATAAAGATGATAATGAGATACCACTTTACACCTGTGATAATATAATATATTAGAGAGGACAAAAACAATAAGTGTAGTGAGGATATGAGGGGGAAAACCCTTCCGTATTGCTGGTGGGAATATGAATTTGTTCATCCTCTGTAGAAATTCTTCAGACTTCTCAGAACACTAAACTCTTTGACTCAGCCATATCTCTCCTGGGGTTTACCCAAAGTAAATAATGAATTCATTTCCTTTGACTCATCCTGGATAGGTCTCAAAGGAATCACGTTAAGTGATCTAAACAAAATGAGAAGGATGAACAATGGATGTTCTCACTTTACAGAACTTGAGAAAAAAGGGCAGAAAGGGAAAACATAAGGTTGAACTTGAATGAAGGTGCTGTATTCTACCCAATCAAAGGAGACTGGGGGGAGATGGGGATAGGGAGAGTTGAGAGGACATTGTGATCTCAGTGCATAGTGATGAAAAGGATCTAAGTTGAGGAATATATATATATATATATATATTCTATAATAGGGAGGTGAATGATTGTACCAGTGTGCCAACAACTGTGCTATAAATCATCACCCTCTCATAAAGTAATTTGAGAAAAAAACTTAAATGTTCGCTAGAACTCCACAGTAATATATTTTTAATCTTTTAAAAATTTAATTTTGAAACAATATCTTTCTTAGCTATTTATTGCATATTTCATTCAAGATGCCATATAAAGTTTCTTAGAATTATTTTTTTTAGAAATTCATTTTTTAAAAGATTTTATTTATTTATTTATGAGAAAGATTAGGAGGAGAGAAAAAGAACCAGGCATCACTCTGGTACATGTGCTGCCAGGATTGAACTCAGGACCTTGTGCTTGAGAGTCCAGTGCTTTATCCACCACACTACCTTCTGAACCACCTGATAGAATTCTCTGTAATTTTTTTTCCCCAAAGTCATAATTGTGTCTATAACTTTGAATTCTTTTCATTGTTATTATCTATAATATAATATTTTCTGTTTCATCAGTGTTACAGATATTTATTTTATCAGTTTTTGAAGTAATCTTTATTTTGTTATTAATTTTAAAAGTACATATTTTCAAATCTTCCAGTTAATTTCCTTTTTTTTTTCATTTTCTGAAGTCAATTATTTAAGTTAATTATTTAAGGCATGTTTAATCAAAACAAGCACTAAGGGATCAAAAACTAGTTAGTTCACTTGGTAGATTACATATTTTGCCCGAGAACCATGATTCGAGTGTCAGTCATCACTTGGGGGGACCTGCATGAGGGAATCTCTGCAAGTGTTGGCATGATAATTTTGTCTCTTCTCTGTTTCCCTCTGCCCCTTTCTCCCTTTCTCTCCTCTGTCTCTGAGTCTCTATTTTAAAAAATAAAAGCCATCTTAGAGTGGCAGAATTGTGTAGGCATGAACCCAGCCATGGCTGTGGTGGCAAAAAAAAGAAAGAAAAGAAAAAAGAAAAAAGGAAAGAAAGAAAGAAAGAAAAAGTGTTACAAATGATAAAATACTTAATATTTTTTAATAGCATCTAATGTATAAAATAAAGACAACTCACAGATGTCCTGTGTTCAATGTTCTTGGCCCTGTTATTCACATATTTTACAGATATCTTTTGTGGCTTTTTTGCATCCCATTCTCCTAAGCATCTTGCATACTCTGTGATCTTCTTTCTGGACAGGTAGATCAGAATCTGAGTAGATTTCTTGAGGAGAACTTCCCTTGGCTTTGCTTCTGGCCTCATTTTGGCTCCACCTTTATTATTATTATTATTATTATTATTATTATTATTTTCTGATTCTCTAACTTTATTGAATTGAGATATATAAGTGGATTGTTTTTTCATTTTATAAAATTTAAAGACATTTTCATTTTTTCTGGTTTACTATTTACTTGCTTTCTTACATCATTAAAATAAGATTGTACATATTTAATCTAACAAGTATAAATTTATTAAATGTTGTTGCCCTAATTCTAAATACTACACAAAAAATTCAATATCTATATTCCAATCTTCTTATTCCTTTAACATATGCTACTTCAGGCCAGCATTTCAAATATTTATAAACCATATGCTTGAACTGTAGTTTGACAGTATTTCAAGTTCTTATGTCTAACTTTCTGTGATCACTTCATTTTCCTGTTCCGAAATCAAATTTTAATTGGAAGATACAATCATAGGTTCAGAATTATTTTCTCTCAATAGTTGTAAAAGCTATAATTTTGCCTTATTTTTTTTTCCCCTGAGGCCTATAGCATACCTGGTTAAGCACATACATTACCATGCACAAGTATCTGGGTTCAAGCCCCTGGTCCTCACCTGTGGGACAGAAGCTTCACTATCAGTATAGCAGAACTAAAGGTGTATCTGTCTACCTACCTACTGTCCTACCAACCTATATCCCCCTCACCTCTCAATTTCTCTCTACCCTTTCAAAGAAAAAGGAAAAAAAAAGGCATTTAGGAGCAGTGACTTGTAGTGGATTCATTGTGTAAGCACCAAGAGCTAGCAATAAATCTGATGAAAAAAAATGCATTTGATTATTTATCCTTAAAGGCAATTGATTTCCTTCTAATCTCCACCTTTCTCCCTCTCTCAACTGCCTTAAAAGAAATCGCGTGTGCATTGTGTTTTAT
The DNA here is from genome assembly GCF_950295315.1 of Erinaceus europaeus. NCBI lineage: Eukaryota > Metazoa > Chordata > Mammalia > Eulipotyphla > Erinaceidae > Erinaceus > Erinaceus europaeus. The sequence continues at coordinate 19,992,159 of NC_080178.1, forward strand.
TTTAAATTTTGTTTAAAACTATAAAATTAAAGTATATGGAGTTTTATAACCTATGGAAAATGTGCTTTTATTTTTTTAATATTTTGAAATATTGCCTCCCTTGCTTTGATTTTAGTTCAATGGATGCATCATATATGTGTATGTATATGTACACATATATGTATACATATAGTTTTCTATAAATCTTCATAATTTACATGCATGGTGTTTAAGCATGAATTATGAAATTTTAGGAACTTTTAAGATTTTTAAAAATATTTTATTTTTTTAAGATTTTATTTTTTTTTAATATTTTATTCATGAAGAATGATATATATAGAGAGAAAGAACCAGATATCACTCTGGTAGGTTTGCTGCCAGGGACCGAACTCGGGACATTATGCTTAAGAGTCTGAAGCACTATCCACTGTGCCACCTCCCAGACCATAAATTTAGGAACTTTTTATATTGAATAGGAAGAAGTTGGACTGGGTAAAATCTTGAAAAAAAATCATTTACATAAAGAAGTATAATGTTAACATTCATTTATATAAGCATTTCTTTTTAACATTTTTTATTATTATCTTTATTTATTTATTGGGTAATGATAGCCAGAAATTGAGAGGAAGGGAGAGACAGAGAGAGTCAGAGACAGAGAGATACTTGAAACCCTGCTCCATTGCTCATGAAGCTTCCCCCTGAAGGTGGGGTCTGGGGGCTTGAACCTGGGTCCTTGTCTTTAGTACTATGTGCACTTAACCAGGTGTGCCACCGTCCAGCCCCTATGTAAGCATTTCTGCAGATGTTTCATAACACAGGCAAAAATACAGAGAAGGGGAAATTTACCTTAGTGGCAAGGTAATTATTAGATGCAGTGCATTATCTTCTGACAGTGAATGCACAAAGGGCATTTATGAGATATTGACTTTGTGTACATTATTTAGTCATTCCAAAAACAATTCATGTATGAAAATGGGTATAAAAGTAATCAGTATATGAAGTTTTTTGAAGACTGCATAATATAGAGCACTTAAGGCAGTTAGTATTGTTCCTGACATGTTGAAAACAATAATCAGTGGAGTTATATTTGGAATTATAACAAAGATGATAGTGAAAAATAAGCTTAGAGATGCAAATGGAAGGATATATATGAGAAAGATGACATAAGTTTGCTAGAGGAATAGGGGAGATAGAAAGACTATCATCTAAAGGGGAATAATTGGTATGTCATAAATTGTTTGCACCTTTTTTGTGTGTGAAAAACACTATAACCGGTGTTTCTAAACTATAGCAAACCTCAATCTACTATGTATTTTTATAAACTATGTTTTATACATAACCACTGTCATTTCTTTACATATGGCCTATGGATGCTTTTGAATGACAATAGTGGTGTTCAATAGTTGCTACAGAGACTATTGAGTTCTTCACATATACAAAATAATGTTTACTATGTAGTCCTTTACAGTAAAAGTTTGCTGACCTCTGGGTCATAGTAAGCTCTAAAGTTGAAGCTCTGTTTGTTTCATTCAATTGTCACAGTACTTTACATCATGGAAAAATGAAAGAATGTTCTCCGTTAAGGAAAATCAAGTTCAAGGGTAATATTGAGTTGACAAAGTTTGGGGGAGCATGGCAAATGCTCAAAGAATTGAAATTAAGACAAGATGGCAAAACACAGCCAGTTTTTAAAGACTTCACTCATAAGCATTTGGAAATTCCGGCAAGAAAGTTGGTTTCAGATAAAGTATAATACTGGTAACAGGTGCACAACTAACTGCTTAGGTGGCAAAGAAAACCTTAGTCACTACTTTTTCCCATCATAACTTAATCTCTCCTCATCTGTTTGCTGTTTGCATATCACATCACTTATGTTTGAATAGCCAAGTGTGCCTGCCATTTCTAAGAATTAGGATATAAAAACAATTCCACATTTTTCCCAATGCTTTTCTCAAAAAGCATCACCTCCTGCTCTTTACTTCCCACCCATCTTCAGGATTTCTGTAGAGAGTTTGTTTTTCTCTCAGATTGCATCTCCTCTGAGCTTTCACTTTTCAGTCAGAGCCTACACAAACTTTATCCTGATCTGCTTTGCCAAGATTTCCCTGAACTTGTGAGTCAATATTTAAAATAAGCTATAGCAATTGGGTTGTGATGCTCTTAGGATATTTCACTCAGGAGAGGGTTGCTATTTCCTAAGGTGGCAGATATACTTAAGTCAGGGGTTTCAGCTCTAATTCCTCAAAGCAAATCTGTCTGCATTGCAGTTCATTTTCAAGAAGGTTGCTGAGTTTATTTTAGGAAGCTTCCAAAACACAATGTTTAGCATAATTGTTGAGTTCTTGTAAGTAAAATGAAATCAGTATTTTAGATACATGGCTTATGTATATTGACAAGAAAAAACAAACAAACAAACAAGAAATAACAAGATGGTATGACTTGTCCAGGAAAGGCTTACTAAATGAGAAAAGTTATTATTTACACTGGGTCAGTAAAACACACATTACCATCAAGTACAGTTGATAACAACATAGAAAGAGAAAGTCTCCTAGACTAATTAAGCATAGTGAAAGAATGGCGTTCTTTTTTTAAAACTTATTGTTTATTGGAGAGAGACAGCTATCAAGAGGGAGAGAAGGGGAATACAAGAAGAGAGAAAGAGAGATATCTGTAGCACTGCTTCACAGATTGTAAAGCTTTCCTCCTGCAGAAGGAGACCAGTGACTTGAACCTTGTGCATTGGACCATGCGTACTCAACTGGGTGTCCCACCATCTCGCCCTTAGCGTTACATTCTTTTAGAGCAACTCAGCAGATGTTAATCTCAACCTTTCTCTCTATCCATTCATTCATATATATAAGTTCCATTCAATAATAATACTAAGGAGTATAAGCCAATAGGAATTTAGAGACACAGAATTTATAGGGTTCAAAGGCCAGTATGCCCAACAGCCATAAGCATGGATGCATATGTCTTTGTATGTTCATATATAGGCATATCTGATTTATATACACACATGTATGTAATATACGTATATGCATATAGTGAATGCATAGTCATTTCTTTTAAAATTGTCTTTCCCTTTTGTTGTCCTTGTTGTTTATCGTCGTCATTGTTGTTGTTAATTGCTGTTGTTAGATAGGACAGAGAGAAATCAAGAGAGGAGGGGAAGACAGAGAGGGGGAGAGAAAGATAGACACCTGCGGACCTGCTTCACCACCTGTGAAGTGAACCCTCTGCAGTTGGGGAACCAGGGGTTTGAACCAGGATTCTGTTGCCAGTCCATACGCTTTCCGCCATATGTGCTTAACCCGCTGTGCCACTGCCTGGCTTCCTATGCAAAGTCACTTATAAAACAAACATCTTTTGTTATTTCACATTCTTACATTATTGCTAATTATGTACTAATCTAGAATATTTGGTATTCACATAACCATGAAGTTTCCTAGAGGTGAGCCAAATATCTCAAGAACAAATAACCTCTAAGTGGCAGAGTTAAACATTGTCTACCTCTAGAACTTACCACATACCTTTACCCCTATGTCATATTGTCTCTTTGTGATGAAAATTGCAACAGGAACATATTAATGAAAGCCAACCAGCATAGAGGAAGAAGCAGCCAGTAGTGTTGTGGGAGTTAAATGGTTAAGAAAATATTTAGCACAATCCTCCAGGAACTTAAGCGTCTTATTGTAGAGAAAGTATCTTGTGCAAATATCACTTAAAGAATGAACTATTCTTTCATCATAGGACATTTTGCAGCTGAAAACTCCAATTAGGAACTTCAAGTCAATGCTCATTTCTCTGATTTTTAGTCCCTGACCTGGTTGTTTTAACATCTAATAGAAAAGCTGACCAGAGAGATCTCTGGGCTTCTTTCCCTGGAACAGTAGATCAGGATTAATATAGGAGAACTGAATTACGTACTTACAATTGAAAAAGCCCAGAGTGATTTACGTTTGAATCTTTCCCTATCTGAATTCCAGTCAGGCTCAAAGATTTCCTCTTGTTCTCTTCCAGGAGTCCTGAGATATAAGGTGTAAAAGTATACTGGGATTAGGTTTAGGATCAAAATGAATTGAAATTGGGGCTTAGGTTTATGCTAGCATTTTCCTTTGTGAGCTGAAGCCCTCAATGGAAAAATATATTTTATGTTGCAATGAAAGTTCTAATATTAATTTCATTCTTAAAGATGATAGAATATCCCACATTTTGAGACTTCATTAACAGTCTGAGTCAATGCATCTGGAAGTTTATGAACTTATAAATGAACCTGAGAATCTAACAAACAAACAAAAATGCTGATTCGAACCCAAGAAGATCTCAGCTTCTCCATTTTGAACCTCTGCCCTGATGATCAGTTTACTAAACTAGCAGGTTGTGAAGATATTAAACTGTGTTGGAATGACAAAGCATGAATGCTGGTTGTAACTATTTTTTTATAGTCATCTCAGTTTTTTTTTTAATCTTAGAATATGTATTAAGATTTTCTAAAGACAGGAAGTAATATGATATATCAATCAGTATCTCAATTTAAAGTGATACCAAATTTCCGTTACACTCATATGAATGTTCTGTTATTTCTCAACATATCTACTATGTAGATATGCAGACCCACTTTGTGTAACCTACTCTAGTAATGAATACTTCCATAGGATACACAAATAAATACATTTGTTACAGTATTACACATGATGAGATGTAATGTTCTACAAGCGTTAGAACAAAACAACTTGCTGATAACTTGTATTTGTCTCTTGTGAGTAAAAGTGAAATCTTTCCATTTTCCTCATTTCTCCTCTACTTAAGTCCATCTTCTTTGTTCCTTCTGACCTTTTCTCTTATGCAACTAAGTTATACTGTTACTGAATGTAGAAAGAACTGCAAAGGGAAGTATGTCTCTGGTTACTGAGTTAGGAAGGTTTCCCATTGCCCCCAATCATGAATTGAGATAAATATATTTAAGTAACAGAGAAGCTGGAAAACAATTATTTCAATGACCGAGTTCACTGAAATACTATGAAGACAATTAGCTATAAAAGAACATATATCTAATTTTCAACATCTGTGGAATAAAAGAGATATAGAAAGTACAGTATGAGTGGATGATAAGAGCACATTTTAACCTAGACTGGACAGAAGAGATTAAAATACCACTGTTGATAAGGTAGTATCATTTGACCCACTTTAAGTGAAGAGAAGGTGGGGACAGAGTACAGGTCCCAGAAAAGGATGACAGAGGACCTCATGGGGGTTGTATTATTATGTGGAAAACTGAGAAATGTTATACATGTAGAAACTATTTTATTCACTGTCAAATGTAAAACATTAATCCCCCAGGAAAAGAAAAAATAAATTAAAAAAGGTGAAGAGAAGGGCTGTGTTTCATAATACAGCAGAGTGTTGTGCATCAAACCTATTATCAGTATTTGAAGGAAGCAGTGAGTAGGAACATTAGACTGAAGACAGTTCTCAATAAGTCATCTTTATATAATGAGTTTAACAGCAAAAGTATGATGAACCTGGCTTAGAGTTTTGCTTCCAAAGTACCTGACCTACTCCATATATAAGTGTATAAAACTTTCTTATTGTGGGCATAATAAGAAAGTTGTCTCTGTCTCTGTCTCTCTCTTTTTCTCTAGGGTTATTGCTGGGACCCCACGCCCCCACTTCTGGCAGCCATGTTTTCCATTTCACTGGATAGGACAGAGAGAAATTGAGAGGATAGGGAGATAGAAAGGGAGAGAGAAGGGGCCAGGTGGTAGTGCAGCAGGTTAAGCGTACATGGCACAAAGTGCAAAAACCTCTGTAAAGTTCCTGGTTCAAGCCACCAGCTCTCCACCTGCAGGGGTGTGTGTGTCAATCTTTCTCTTTCCCTCTCTCTCTTTCCTGCCTCTTTCTTGTCCCCTCCTCTCTCAATTTCTGTCTGTCCTATCCAACAACAATGACAACAATAACAATAGCAATAATCCTGGAGGCAAAAGAGAAAAAAAGGGGGAGAGAAGGACACACACATGCAAATCTGCTTCAGTGCTTGTATACTACCCCCCCCCCCAAGGTGGGGAGCAGGGGCTTGTACCTGAATCCTTGCTTGGAACCTTGTCTGGGTCCTTGCTCTTAATACTATGTGTGCCTAACTGGGTGCACCACCTCTTAACTCCCCCCCTTGTGTGTGCATTCTCTAATCATCATAAATCTTGAGCTATGTGACTTCTTAAAACATTTAATTATTATGTAATTGAGTCTTTTTAACTGGCCCACCTGAAGTTCTAATGCAATGTGGAAATAAAGAAATAGTTATCTCCCTTATGCTGCAGATTTTTTTGTCCAAAGGAGTGATCAGATTTACTGGAGATTTATTTTGATCTTTTTTTTTTTCCATTTTCTCTAAAGCTGTGAAAAAATGTGTATGTATCACTATTTATATAATTGAATAAGGTTCAGAAGTGATAACTCCCTACATGGTTATGCTAAGAGGATTCCTCAGATAATCTCCAAAACCTAAGGGATTATGAAGTCATCAAGGCATATAGACTTGCTTTGGAAAAGTTCAGGCCTTATTAAAAATGTGATCTTTTCATTCAGAGGTCTTGATTTTCTTATTCTCGTAAATCGATGGCTCTAAGCTTTTCCTTTCATACTACAAGTGAATCTCTTTGATTTATTAGATGTCAAAATTATCTATTTACTGTAGCTAATCTAGTAGACATGTTTACATTAGACAACTAATAATGTTTTAATTCTTCTTTAGTATTCTTCTCTGTGACCAGATAAAAAATGTCTAAATTCAAGACATAGTCTATAAAGTTGTGTCTATTTTTCCATATCTACTTGTGGCTCTTAAATTCCTTTTTTTTTTCATGATTTCTTTTTTAAATCAGTACACTGCAGGACTCGCATATGTTGGTACTGGAAATAGATCTGGGTACCTTAGAGCTTCAGGTGTAAAATGTATAGCATATTTTTTAATGTATAGCATAACTATTATGCTAAGTAATATTCATTAAAATATTATTTATTTAATATTGAATTACAAAATTTAAGATAATAATTGTAAGAGACATAATTCCATAAAATTCCAACCAGAGTTCTATTCCCTTATTCCCCATTGGAAACTGCCATAGTTCTCTAATGGTCACCAATATGGGCTGATATTTATATCTATCTATAAACACACACACACACACACACATGTTTTAATTTCCATCTTTTAAATGGTCCTGCCTTCATTTCCTTTCTAAGTCACTTGTATAACTATCACTGCTTCTAGGTATCTTTCCTTTTTTCTCCTTCTTTCTCAAATAAGAGAAACAGTCTCTGGCTTCCTCTAGTGTTTTCCAGATTCACTTCCTTTTCATTGGTGGTATAAAAATAAGATTCCTGCTGACAACTGCTTCTGGTCTTGGTGGAATAGTGGCACAGAGACCCCTGGTTTCCTTCCCTTATTGCTTCCCTTTATGAGAATATGGACCTAAATTCTTTTTGGGTTGTAGAAGGTATGAGTTCTGGCTTCTGTAATTGTTTCTCCTCAGGATATGGGTATTGGTAGGTACATCCATACCCCCATCCTATTTCTATCTTTCCCTAGTAGGGTAGGGCTATGGAGACCAGGTGAGGTTCCAGGACACATTGGTGAGATCATCTGCCAGAGAAGTCAGGATGGGATCATTGTAACATCTGCAACTTGATGGCTGAAAGTCAGTAAGCTGGAAAGCAGGACAAAATGTTTAATAAGTAGAGATACAAACATAGGAATAGAGCTGATGAGAGTAGCAATCTTAGGGTGGAAGGAAGCTAGGAAGCCTATTTAAGGTATGTTTCTAAGAACATATGTATCTTAGTAATAGGTATGTTTCTAGGAGCCTATATCTTAGTAATATTTGCTTGAACTTGATATCTAACATGGGGGTGGATCAGAAATATTGTCTGGGAAGATGATGACAGAGTTGAGAATAGAAGTAGAAAGCAGGATTAGGGCAAAGAGTTGTTCCCACTTTGAAGAAGATATATAAAAGCAATTAATTCAGTGATCCAACCTAGAGCCCCTATATAGTTATATTTAGCACTGGATCCTGTACAACTTGAGGAACACTTTCATTCTGAGATCACAGTATATTGCCACAGCTGGGAACATTCTAGGTTTTACTCACTTCAGAACCAGTCTTCCTTGAGTGGCAGAGTAGGATGACCCAGCCTTCCGAGAGTGGGGCAGTTCCTACCATTGCTAGTGAGGATACAGTTCTGATGAAGCCCACAAAAAGGCTTATTATGACATTCCCAAATTGATGTGAACAGCTATGGTAGAGAGAGGAATCTGTTAGAGTTCTAGGCCTATATTGTATATAGGGGAATGCAAAGATTCCTTATCTAGAACTTAGGGCGATGGGGTGGCCTGATAGTGGTCCAAATGGCTATAAGTAAATGAGCTAGTCTCTTGCCTTTATTCAGCTGTTGTAGTCCCTTCTTTATATGAGGACTTTAGATTTTCTCCCAGATGTTAAAGAATAGAGTGTCATTTGTTGTATCCAAACTGTTATTAGGCTTATGGGATCTGGCCTCAGCTCAGGGAGGAAATAGACCTAGGATTTTAGTAGGGTCTTAGTTGACCTCAAATTTTTATGCATTTACTTGTTTGATGATTTTAATTATGATTGTCATAGGGAAAATAATTGTCTTTTACTTGATGTATAGTTTTTGCCAGTATATCTCTTGGCCAACTGTATGGTATTTCTTCTAAAACTTATCAAGTAGTTATCATAATACTAATGTTCTGTCGGAAGAGATTAAAATACGGAAGTATATATCTTACTTCATTTTGTAAGTAGTTAGTAGTCATATTTTAGTTTTATTCCAAAAAGCCCATAACTATATTAGTTTTTTTCTTTTTTTCCTTGAGCCTGAAATCTGATATGCAGATAGATCCAAGTTATTGTCTGCAGATATGATATCATTTCTGGAAAAAGGACCAGAAAGTTGGATCAGGGAAGACAGTAGCTCCCAAATATGGGAAAGGTGTATAAATATTATTGACTGTGAACCCCATCGATATGACCTGATCTGGGGCCCATATTGAGCTTAGGAGCCTATGTAACCTCTGCATCCCATAATGAAATAGTGTCTACCTGGACTTAGATACCCTCCTCAACTACTTCCTATTATACTTCCCTCACTCACTCCAAAGCTAACCTCATCAAAGCAAGGAGTGTAAAAGCTGAATAAGGGCAAGAAACTGGTATACTTTAACAATGACTCTTTAGTCACTATCAGGCCACTCCATCAGCTGGGGCTCTAGTTGGGGAGTCCTGAGATTTCCAACAGACATGATGGGCCTAGACCTAGAATAAATTCCTCTCTCCATTGTTATCAGTTATCTCCATCAGGAACAACACAATATACCCCCCTGTGGACCCCCATAGGACCTTGTCCTCAAAGTGGATCAACAACAGTAGAGAATGTTCCATCCTCCGAAGGGAGGCTGGACAACATACTCTATGTTCTACCTGAGGAAGATGGGTCCTGAAATTGGGGCAGCTTGGAACATTCCTACTCATGACCACAGAATGTCATAACTTTTTTGGATGTGTTGCAATGCTTTCCATAGAGTAAGGACTCCAAACAAACTGAACTAGTAGGAAACAAATGTGAACATATAAGTAGAGAGACAGATACATGGCAGGTAGATAGATAGATAGATAGATAGATAGATAGATAGATAGATAGACAGGTAGACAGACAGACAGATAGTTGATAGATTTAAGAGATCCCCCAACATGGGAGTGTATGATCTAATTTACTCAGTCTACTTATTCAAATGCTATTTTTTTTCTAAGAACATTCTTACAGACAAACCTAGAACAAATGTTTGAACAACTATGTAAGACATCTTGTGACCTACTCAAGTTGCATAAAATTAACTTTTTATGTTAAAAAAAAAGAAAAAGAAAAATAAGGGGGGGGGGAGAGAAAGATAGACATATGGAAGTAAAGATAGAGCCAAACTTTCTCTAGGACTTTGTGAGAACTGTGGGGGTTATCATAAGATGTTGGGAGAAGACAGACAAACCATTATCAAATAACTAATTAAAAAACTAAGCTAGTGAATCACAATACTTTTTTTTTTCTTTTCAACACCAGATCCAAACATAGTCTGCATTCCTACAGCAGAAGCAAAATTGTAAAATATCAGGGTAGGTAACATTCCTTCTTTCTTACTGATGATTCTCTGTGTTCTGGTCTTCCTCCCCAAAATTCTTACTATTTCTTAGTCAGTAGGAAAAATCAGTATGTAGAAATATAGCTTCCTTCTTCCTGAATACTGACACTTTCATGCAATTTTATCTCTAAGTTAGGTCATGGATTTAAAAGGAATAATATTGCATAACTTTATTTATTTATTTTTTGTAAAACCTATTAACAAATAAAGAAACCAAGATCTATTTGTAAGGGCATTATTACAAGTACCAACTCCATCACAATCATTAGCACTGTACATGATGACAACTGGCTCCTTCTACTGAACTGTCATGAGGAAAATGCCAAAAAAAAAAAAAAATCAGCAGCACTTACAATGATGATGATGGTGTTGACCTCTACTCTGGAGCCTAGATTTAAAGTAGTTATGTTACAAAGTTCTATATTGAGAAAACCTGTTTTCCTTCCTTGAGGAGAAAAATAAAGCTCTTTAGAAGTAATTCCATCAGATTATGCTGTCTGGTAGTAGTACTATGTGAAGTAATCTATAGTGCTCTTGAATTGTCTCTGTGAAGGGAAAGTTTTAGCACCTGGTCACTCTTGTTCTTGATGATGCAAACATCTATTGAAATGACCAATGCTGCAATTGAGTGTCTCAGTTTTTTATTGCTTCTGTTTAAGCTCAGTTTACCTCTTTATAGCCTTGCTTATTTTTTTTCAATAAGCACAAATTAGATCTTATTATTATCTATAGGTGTACAACCCCTGAAATTTTGGGTTCAAACAGCAGAATCTATACAAAATACCATAAAATAATTTATTCTGGCCTCAACAGTCCAGTAAATATTTAATCCCATCTTTACTCAAATAACTTGATCATGCTACTTATTTGATTTCCAGTGAACTCCAATCAAGTCCTCCAACCTCTTATACCACAGTTTACATTCTAGAGGCTTTTATAAAAATCACAGCTTAGGGAGTCGGGCTGTAGTGCAGCAGGTTAAGTGCAGGTGGCGCAAAGCACAAGGACCGGCATAAGGATCCCGGTTCGAACCCCGGCTCCCCACCTCCAGGGGAGTTGCTTCACAGGTGGTAAAGCAGGTCTGCAGGTGTCTATCTTTCTCTCCTCCTCTGTCTTCCCCTCCTCTCTCCATTTCTCTCTGTCCTATCCAACAATGACAACAACAATAATAACTACAACAATAAAACAAGGGCAACAAAAGGGAATAAATAAATAAAATAAATATTAAAAAAAATCACAGCTTATACCCATACTTAACACTTCAGCTTCCTTGTGTTCCTTTTTCATCTTGTTTATCTGGTAAATTTTAGCATTTTATTTATTCTTCTCCTATTAAAAACCAATTGGAGAAAACACTTAACTATATCCTTTCATTTTTGAATTTATTACCATAAACTAAGTGCTACTAGTCAATAACTTTTTCATTTTCTTCTCATGTTTGACTGATGGCTTTCTCTCCTCCCTGAGAAAATAGAAGCAATCATAGAAAAGTATTTTAATCATCCATGACCAAACCTAGCAATGATCTTTTATTTGTACCAATTATTTTTTCTCTTTCCTTTTGCAATGAATAAACTACTTTCTTATCAAGGAAGTTCCTATATTGTTTATTAGATTTTATGTTGCCACTCATGCAAAAAACTTTGCTTGCTGAATTAAGTATTTATTTATTCCCTTTCTAGGGTCATCACAGGATAATCTCTGCCAGACTGTAAGTCTACACCAATGCATTATATCAAAAATAAAACAGAATTATTCAAATCATTGTTCCGAAAATATTAGGCATCTATCTGATGATTTTTTTTCTCTACCTTATAGAAAGCCGTCTCAAAATGGTAGCTTATGCTAATTCCTTTCTACACTTCACTTTTTCTTAAGAAAGTCTACTTTCTGCAGACGTTCTTCCTTAAAGGATCACCAATTTATACTTATCACTACAGACTATCTTCTCACCAAACTCAAATGTCAGCTCTGAGTTTGTTTTTTTTTTTAATTTTTAAAGTTCATTTACTGAGTAGAGGCAGTC